>NW_019154087.1:77085161-77124815 GCF_002288905.1 Enhydra lutris kenyoni
TTTCTTTCTTTCTTTCTTTCTTTCTTTCTTTCTTTCTTTCTTTCTTTTTCTTTCTTTCCTCTCTTTCATTTTCTTTCTCTCTTTTGTTCTCCTTCTTTATTTCCCTCCCTCCCTTCCTTCCTTCCTTCATCTCCAAAGACCATATTTTCTTAGTAAAACATGGAAGGCCAAGTTCAGAAGTAACCAAGTAACCAAAATAGGTCTTGGGAAAAAAAATGAAGAGGAATGAAGAAAGGAAGCCATGTTAGAAAAAAATATACTTCCCAAACCAAATGGCCAGTTGTGTTTTCTCATTCCTTTTCTCTTCTGTCAATCTTATTGTCCAAAATAAATCTAGCATATTTGTGGTTGAATAATTCAAAACCATGTCAAAATCTCCCATGTGACATATTTCTTCTGTCTTCAGCAATGTCTGTTTTAGCAAGATAGTAAAGATTCAAATGTTTGCCTCAGAATAGTAAGGAAGTGTTTCTAGAGAATGCTTGAAATTGGGGTATATGTGTGCATGTGTGTGTGTGTGTGTGTGTGTGTGTGTGTGTGTGTGTGTGTCTTTATTCTCAAAGGTCTGTTCCTTGGCTCAGTACTCATGCCCCTTATAAAGTTTCCCTCTTCTTTCTTTGAGTTTCTCTTTATTTATTCCTTCATCAAATATTTATTAAATAAATGGATAGACAACATTTTAAAAGTTTTTGCATAAGTAGCTTAATTTCAATAGGGACACTAACATTTTGAAGTATTTCATTATTTCTGCCCTTTTCCTTTCTGTAACTGTAACTTTGAATCCACATAGGATAAGGAAAAGAAATAGTGATGCATTTTATTTTAACGGAATAAGTGGCTCATATTCATCCATTTATTATTAAACATATATTGCTGTGTTTTCACAAGGAACTGGGCATGGTTCTAGCCACTGGCCTGTAAAAGCTACTTTTATAAGTGTCCTATTAAAATGCTGTTTTTTGGCTTGGAGGTTCCTCTTGATAGTCTGATATTTGTGTTAACTTGTTCTCAACTTTTATTTGCTTCCTCATTGTGTCTGGTCTTTTACCAAAAAAAAAAAAAAAAAAAAGGCGCCAGAATTTTCTAAACCATGGTCTGTTGAACACCAGTAGCTTGTGAGATGTTAATGGGTAAAATAAGAAAAAGTCCTGTAGTAAAATACGTTTTGGCAAGGTTACACACTCTATAAGTTCCTAGGATATAATGGCAATATTGAGATATTCCAACTTCTGAGAAGTTATGCAACTAAGCAACTAGTTTAAATTTGTTTAATCTGGTACTTCTCCAACATTGTTATCACAGAACTGATTTTTCAGAAGACATCTCTTAGTATCTTGCTGGATATTCAGTTTCAGAAATGCCACTTTCTACGGTTAACAAATGCCACTCTAAGCTTATACCACAGAGTAGGACAAATAGTTAGGAAGAAGTAGGTAGATAGAAAGTAAGTAAGGGGGTGAGTGGATGACAGGTGCTAGGGGATGTGATCGTTGTCATTGCAACCACAAGTTTCAATGCCTTTCAGCCTGGAAAGTCTAAAAAGATTTAGAAATGAACATATGAAAGGCAAAATCTTTCAAAGTTATTGTTTGAGCCACTACTATGTCTAGTTGACAAGAAACCAATCTTCTTTGATCCTGTTTTCTCATTTTTTAAACAGGAAGAATCTTACCAAATTCATAGCATTCTTTGGAAGATTAAATGGGAACATTTTTTCAAAAAAAACCTAGTTCTATGCTTGGTTTGTTGGAACTATTCAATAAGAGATCATTTTCTTTCTTTTCTTTCTCCAGGCCCGGTTTTCTGCCCTTCTGCAGGAAACACAAACACCATGACACAAATCTTTTCACCTAAGGAAAACTGAGTGAGAAAGGAAATCAAAATAAGAAAAGTTAAATGATAACAAAAGAGATTTATTTTATTTAACAAAGATTTTCCTTGTTCTTGTTATGTACCTTGTTCTTATTATGAAGTAGTTTTTCAAAAAATTAGCTTATTTAATTCTTGTAACAACTCTATGAAAAAGGTACTGTTGTTACTATTTTAGAGATGAGGAAAATGATGACTATCACTGGCAGGAGACCATGCAAGAGATCAAGAGATTCTCCTCAGAAATTGTTATTAAACCTACAGCATAGCAAACCTTACATGCGGTAGTGCTGAAATACTAATTGAAATCTGATACGAGTATCCGACTGTGAAGAAGCTTGAGCTTTAAATATGTCTACAGAGAGGAGGAACTGAGACCAGGAGGCATACTACCTACTTCTGTCTGTGTGTATAGGCACATGTGTGCCAAATTTTTCAATATGTAAAATATATAGCACATGGTAAGTTGTCCATACAGAGTGTTCAATATTGTCTCATGATCTTTGTCCTGGTTTTCCAAGAGATGTTAACTTGGGGAATTTGGGAAAGAGGTATATGTGTGAAGGCTTTCCCCTTCCATTTGAATCTTTCTTATTTTGCTCCCCAGAATTTCCTCCAACTCTCCAAGGATCATTCTTTCATTGATTAAGATCCTTTGGTAGTTGAGTTAATTGCCTGCCATCACCCAGCTAGCAAGGTGCAGAGCTAGGATTTTATACCTGGATAAATATGATTAAGAAACCAAACAAGTCACTCTCCCCTCCATTACACTTGATGTCTTTCTCTAGGGGTCTCCCTCCCCCCCACCAAATACCTAAGCTTGCCTACAATTGAAAGCAACAGTACTATAGAAAGGTGCTGGGCTTTCAACTGGAAGAACACTAGAGATAAGAAGCCTGTCCTCCTCACTTATGGGGAAGGACATAGAAACCAAGAAAGGGAAAATCTCACAAGGACTAGAAGCCATTTCTCCTTTCCAGGTTCATCCTGCACTGCTGTGAATTTTGGATTAATATATATGAAAATAAATAGTAAGATGTTCCAATTGCATAATAGAAATCTCATCGAATGTTTATTATTTAAATTTATGTATATTTTTAAGAGCCAGGAAAGGCATTAAGTAGCTTAAAATTCCATTTTTATAATTTGTCTGTCAAGTACAGATCATGTCACTTCATGTCTTGCAGAATTCAGAATTTTCTGATGGTTCAACAAATGGAAGTGTTTTGATCAGTCTTGACAGTAAGCTGGGGGACCAGTTTGAGCCATGTTTGAAGTAGACAGATAGCATGATGATTACAATAATGTGCATAATAAAAGTTCTATAATTAGGTAATCTCTTAATAAACCATTATACATTTGGCCTGTCAGCTGTTTCCACTCATATGGCATGACAGATTTCCTTCCTGCCTTTTCTTTCTTTCTCAATTTAAATGTTATCTAAATTGAAAGAATGTCTTCTGTGTTTGAAATCCATTTAAAGGCCCAGGAAACCTAGATGAGTAAGGTAACTATTCAATTTTGAATGCTTTAGTAAAATGTGTTTTCACCAGGAGAATTTTATAGGTAAAATGTGAAGTTGAAAGTCTGTTTCTGACCTTGACTCAGTGATTTGTAGAAATGTCAAATGTAGTAATCACTCAATCCAGTCTTTGGGATGGATGAGTGACATCATAAACCCCTTGTTTCTGATAGTCTGGAATTCTACTCTGTGGTTCTGCAAGAATTGCTTGGCTGGGACTTTACTGTCATGAATTAGTCCTCTCTTCAATGGAGTATTAATTATTCCAAAGACATGTGAGAATAAATGCAAATACACATTTCAAATATTTTCCTTTGAGTATTCCTCATTATGTACTAGATTGTATGTCTTTGTTATGACAACTCTGCCTAGATTCAAGACTTCAAGTGAAAAGATCAGAAACTTAAAGACCCTGGATTTAAATCCTACCTCTAGTAATTACGAGTTGTGCTGCCTTGATCACTTAGTTTCCCTCTCTCAGACCCAGTATTCTTTTTTTTTTTTTTAAGATTTTATTCATTTATCTGTCACAGTGAGTACAAGCAGGGGGAGTGGCAGAGGCAGAGGGAGAAGCCGGCTCCCTGCTGGGTGTGAAGCTGGATGTGGAGCTCAGTCCCAGGACCCTGGGATCATGACCTGAGATGAAGGCAGATGCTCAACCAGCTGAGCCACCCAGGTGTTCCTGGGACCCGGTGTTCTTATTGTTAAAAAAACCAAAAAAACAAAACAAAACCAAAAAAAACAACCAACCAACCAAACAAACAAACAAACAAAAACCTGTAGAGATTTAAGTGAGACTTCCCTGACAGAAGTGTGAGGACTGAGGGAGCAGTGTGTGATCTGTCACAGGACTGCTCTGGGTTTGTCTTCCATACACACACAAAACTCTCCACCTGAAAGGAGAAAAAAATGAAATCATTTAAGCAAAACTAAACCATGAGGACTTCAGCAGATACTTCACAGAAGAGGACATCCCAGTGGATAGTATTCACGTGACAAGTTGTATACCTTCATTAGTCATCAGAAAAAAACTATGTTGTACAACTATATGCCAATTAAAATGGCTAAAATGAAAAAGGCAGCTTCAGGAGTTAGTGAAGATGTAGGGCAAATGGAGCGCTCATAAACCACAAGTGGGAATGTCATTTGGCACAACCGCTTTGAAAACTGTTCAGTGTTATCTACTAAAGTTGAAGATATATGTCCCTTATGACCCAGAAATTCCACTTCTAGGCACACCTGTAGCAGAAACGCACAAAAGTGTGCACCAGAAGGTGAGCACAATCATATTTAGAACAGCACTATTCGTAATAGTACAAAGCTGAAAATGACTCAAATGTCCAGCAGCACTAGAATGGATAAATATGCTGCAGTATAGTCACAAAATTGAATACTATATAACAATGAAAAAGAATGAGGATCATCAACATGCACCAACCCATATAAATCTCAGAAAAGTGATGGTAAGCAAAAGAAGACAGACACAAAGGAGTATATACTTCATGATTTCCTTTATATAAGTTCCCTAAACAGACAATTGATGGTGTTTGAAGAGAGTGGGGTAGGGAAGTGGAGGGGCCATAAGAGGGTCTTTTAACATTTAAGGTAATAATCTATTTCTTGATTTGGTGCAATAATTTAGGAATAGTTATTTTGTAAAAATTCAATGAGCTGCATGCTTACTATTTATACTCCTTATATATGAAATATTTCCAGAAAAGAGTTTAAAATAATAAGAAGAACACCTAAAAGTCACTAACCTAATCCACACTAACCTAGTCATTAACGAACTTCAAATTCAGCCAGGCAGTCACTGGTGAGGACTTAGGGCACAGTTGTCAATCAAATATGAACATTGATTTCAAGTCCCCTCATTGTTTAGGTTCTTTTTTTTTTTTTTTTTTTAAGATTTTACTTATTTATTTATTTGAGAGAGGGAGAGAATGAACAGGTAGGGGGCAGAAGGAGACGGAGAAGCAGACTCCCCACTGAGCCAGGAGCCGAATATGGAACTCCATCCCAGGACCCTGGGATCATGACCTGACTCGAAGGCAGATGCTTAACGGCTGAGCCATCCAGGTGCCTTTAAGTTATTAATAAGATAGTACTTTTCCTATTACTTGCTTAAGATACACCCCCCCCCTCCTTTTCAGTGGTGCTATTAACTTCATCTATGATAAACTCCTTGAAGTAATATTCCCAGGGTTTCTCTCTCTCTCATTCTCTCTCTCTTTTTTTCCCCCAGTAATTATCTTTTATAACAGTAGCCAGTCCTTACCAAAAGTAGTTCAGTGACTCTTGTGGCAGATATTACTGGCACCCAGGAAGAGTTTAGATGTTTTTGAAGCAAAACTTGCCGCACTCAGTGATTTACAGACTCCGTTTTTGGAAAGTGGTTTGTTTTATTCTTTATATCATTCTATTATTTATATACGGCTTCAGAACAAGTGAAACATATAGTCTGGTTATTGTCAGGATGTGGAGGAAGCCCAAACAGTGTGGAAATGTAACTTTGTGAATTCTTTCATGTGACAGTTGTAAGCATGATTTTTCAGAGTGTGTATACAGTGTGCTTGGATATCCTGTCTCAGGGAAGAGGTGCTGTCACCTTCTAAAAGGAAGGAGAAATAAAATCAGCTCTGGAATTGGGCCAAATTATGTTAGGGCCACCTCTTGGTAGTGCTAATTTATTCGGTTTACAAGCTTAGTAATTTTTGAGACAAGATGTCAGGAAAGTTGACCCTGGTATTCTGAAAGGTAATTCTGCTCACAGAAAAATTCTGATTTTTCTTTTTTCTCTTTCATTAGTGGTTTCATCTTTATGGCACAGGACAAAATATAAAGTCTTCCTAGGGGTGCCTGGGTGGCTCAGTTTGTTAAGCAGCTGCTTAACCAACTTGAGCTTAACCATGCTCAAGTCATGATCCTAGAGTCCCAGGATCAAGGCCCACATTGGGCTCCCAGCTCCATGGTGAGTCAGATTCTCCATTTGACCTTCTTCCCTCTCATGCTCTTTCTATCTCTGTCTCAAATAAACAAATAAAATCTTTAAAAACAATGAAGTCTTCCTATGTTCATTTGCCAGTGTGGCAGAATACTACAAGTTCAAAACTATCTCTGGAGATGGACATTCTTAATTGACTCACTATGCTAATTAAATTTAAATTACGATTCATCAAATGTGGGCATGTGAACAGTTGATAGGTAGCTAATAACATTTAGTTTTAGTAATGTTCTTTGTCATATTCTAAACAACTATCTTTCCAGGCATACTGTTTTTTTTTTTTTTTAAATAAAAACACTCTTTCATTATACAAATCCACAGAAATGCAAAATCGGCTAGAAAAATCAGTTGGCACATTCGTTGAAACTTAACATCCTGTGCAAGTTAAAAAAAAAAAAAAAAAGATTCAGATTGTGAAAGCCCAAAATTTTAGAACAAAACTACCTCCCAACTGTCCCTCCCTGCCAGATGGATCACAACTTTGGGCTTAATGTAAACACTCAGTTTCCTCACAAAAATCATTTCATCCTCCAAGTTCCCAATAGATCCATTTCTTTGTGAATTCTAAATAATGAGCACAGGTAAACCTTTGAGGTTCAGCTTGGCTTGAACCAGGATCCACATGATTAAATGCTTATTCAAAACTCTTTCATCTGGAAGTCTTACAAGAAGGCTTGTTTTGTTTTACTGCCTTTCTTAAAGTGTTTCAGTATTTCCAGTTTGACTTCCATCTCATACCAGAAGGTGAAAAGACATTGGAAATGATGGCTCTTTCAGCGAATTTCAAAAGAAGTTCTGGGTTTGATTTTGAGTAAACATTTGGCTTTGTTTTCAATTTTCTGACCTGAATGGCTCAGCCTTCTGAGGTCTCTCTATAATAGATATAATTTTATCATTCTGATGCTGACTACATTTGCAAAATAAATTGGAGAATTGAGCCAATTACTCGCATAGTTCATAGTTATTTTGTCTCAATGTTACAGATATTTCACAAAACTGAGCGTTTGGGGAGGAGCCTTCTTTTGATAATTGCTCTATTTCTTCACTTTGCAGAGATACAATCAGTGTTGCTAATTAACTTATTTAATACAGTTTTCATTATATTTTTCCATATATGGACTAAAAATATGAAAAACAGAAAGCTTGGAAAAACTTGAGTAATTAGCCATTTTTTTCTGTGTAACTATAACCCTCCCTCACATAGCATTTAAAATGTCAGATCTTATCTTTAATTTCGAGAAGGTCAGAAAAGTTTTAATTTGTTTCTTTCTTTTAGGTGGAATGATTTCATATAGCTTCTTTTATATAAAGTAATAACAATCTAAGAATTATCTATATGCTGCTTTGAATAAAATGATGTAGTAGAGGGGCACATGGATGGCTCATTTGGTTAAGCATCTGACTCTTGATTTTAGCTCACGTCATGATCTCAGGGTCCTGGAATCGAGCCCCACATGGGACTCCATGTTCAAGGAGGGATCTGCTTGAGGATTCTCTCTCTCCCTGTGCCCCTCCCCCTGCTCACTCTCTCTCTCTTTCTAATAAATAAATAAATAAATCTTAAAAAATGATGCGATAGAGCAAATGCTGTGTCTCAGGTGGTCAAGTGTATAGCCATATGTGAGGGTGAAGTAAGTGTTCCTACATGAAGTTCCAGAAAGTTCTCACCTACAAGAAATTTCAGGATTTATCGTTCATTTGGAATTATTCATTGTTAAGGAATCACTTCCTAGCTCTTGGAAAAGGAAACACATGAAAACATAGACATTTATGCTTATTAAAACATAAAATATTTAAATTAGGTATTGCTGAAGCCACTTTAGCTGCTAGTAACATTAATCATGAATGGGACAAGTCCATCTTTTCCCTGGTGGTTGTACACAGCTTACAGTAAAAGATTCAGTGGGATACACTGTAATGGGAAATATAATGGGAAGTCTCCTCTGGGAAGGCAGGCTTGGAACAGGGGAGGGCACTGCACTGCAGAGTGGCTGGAGCAATATGGGTGCTAACATCAGGAAGCAGAAACTAAAATAAAGAGGGCAGCAGGGATTAAAGAAAGTGACAGGTGCCAGGTTTGCCAACTTCTTCGCTGGCTCTGCCACAAAAAATGAAAATCCAGCCTTTTTAAAAATTTTTTATTTAAAGATTTAATTTATTTGACAAAGAGAAACACAGCAAGAGAAGGAACACAAGCAGGAGGAGTGGGAGAAGGAGAAGCAGGCTTCCTGCCCTAAACCTAACCCTGGAATCATGACCTGAGCCAAAGGCAGACACTTAACGACTGAGCCAGGTGCCCCTAAAACCCAGCCTTTTTTTAAGAAGTTCAATCAGCGGCACCTGGGTGGCCCAGTTGGTTAAGCATCTGCCTTTGGCTCAACTCATGATTCCAGGGTCCTGGGATTGAGCCCACATTGGGCTCCCTGCTCAGTGGGGAGTCTCCTTCTCTCTCTCTCTCTGCTGCTCCCCCTTCTTGTGCTGTCTCTGTCTGACAAATAAATAAATAAAATCTTAAAAAAAACTTCAATCATTGAAAATAAAATTGTCCCAGTAATAATGCCTCTTTTACATAGATAAGTAAGATAAGGCATCTTTTATATAATTCAATGTTGTGTGTGTGTGTGTGTGTGTGTATATATATATATATACACACACATGTATTATTCTACCTGTATCTTATGCTACCTGGATAATTTTGTCCAAGTTTTTATTTAAATTCCAGCTAGTTAACATACAGTGCAATATTAGTTTCAGGTGTAGGATTTAGTGATTCATCACTAACATATAACACCCAGTTCTCATCACAAGTACCCTTCTTAATACCCATCACCCATCTAGCCCATTCCCCTGCCCACCTATCCTCCAATGACCTGCAGTTTGTTGCTACCTAGATAATTTTTGAGTGGAATATAACGTTTAGCAGTACCTGTAACCAATACTGTCCTTTAAAATACATGAAATACAATTTGCATTTTATATTTAATTTCTTCATATCAGCTCTAAGATGTTCTTATTTTTCAGGGACTTTCTGTATTATGGAAATTTCATTGGTTTTCTTTTAAATACTTTTTTTTGTTTGTCAATTATTTTCCTTCCCCAGTATATATGAAGTTTTTGAGTTTCACGGGCTCTAAGTAATCCTTTGTCAATATTTCAACTATCTATAATTTCTCCCACTCAATATTCAGGATTCTGATATTTCAACATTTCAAGACAAAGGTGTTTAACTTTGTGCAACTTTGGCCATGAAAATATACAAAATGACAGAACTTTATTTCTAAAAATGAAAATTACGAGATGGTCACAAAAGATTATTATAAGGACAAATAGATTACAAGAAATGCTTTGATTAAGAACTTGAAGAGAAGATAAAGAAAGAATAATGTTTGCATCACAGAACACGTAAAGTGAAATTCTTGCTTAAGACTTGAGAAGTTCTAAGAAGTCCTCCAATCATAAAATGCTTGGATGTGTTTCCTCAGTGTTGAAACCTAGATATGTCACTCTGATGGAAAAAATTCCACTGGTGATGTGAATTCTTGAGCTTAAGGATAAACTGTTAACTATCAAACCTCTAGAGATGATGAACCAGTTAGCGTTCAGACTAAATAAATACTTTGATGATGGTTTGTGGAATGCAGCAATCAAAGGCTTTCCACTGCCTCACTTGGGAGTTGGGTATCCTCTCAGGAATTCTGAAGACAGCTGCTCACAACCATCATATAAATCAACCTAAAAAGTAAATTCCTCCCCTCTTCTAATTATGGCTGTTAATAATTGTCTGTTGTTTTGGAGTCATAATCATTTTTGTTTAAGAAAGCAAGGAGAACTGTGCTTGGAATCTTTTTGTGGTGTTATGTCAATTCATGATGTTGGAATGATAATTTCATCCTGTAATTAATCAAGATGTTCACATTGGAGCTTTATGCTCTGTCCTCACATATTGGAATCCTTTTTGTGATAAGATGATAATAATATTTAATATTTATTGAGCACTTACTATATAATCAAGTACCATGCTGAGCACTATATATATGTTTTCTCATTTAATTCTCAAATTAATCTTGTAGGAACCATTATATATCAGAGAATTTAAGTAACATCTCAATCTTGAGATTTAAGTAAAATCTCAATCAGAATTTAAGTAACATCTCACTATTAGACAGAAGAACTTATGTACTGCATGAGGCCCTAGGACCCATGCTTCCTTTTTTTTTTTTTTTAAGATTTTATTTATTTATTTATTTGACAGAGAGATAGAGACAGAACGGAAGGAGGCAGAGCGGCATGCAGAAGGAGAGGGAGAAGTGGAGCAGGGATCCCGATGCGGTGCCTGATCCCAGGACCCTGGGATCATGACCTGAGCCAAAGGCAGGCAGTTAACCGACTGAGCCCCCAGGAGTCCCAAGCACCTGTGCTTTCAATCGCCAAGTTATACTGCCTCGTCACTGTTACATTTTTGGCCATTTGAGGACCCAAGAATTCAGTGAGAAGGGCCAGGAATTTTGTCAGAAGGGCTGCAGGCTTGGGGAGAATGAGAGGAGATAATGCAGAAGAGAAAACAAGAGGTAACTTCCAGATCTTCTGAACTATATTAGAGACTTCTGTTCATCCACGGCTGAGCTGTCCTAGAAGAGTCTTGACGCAGGAGTCCTTTTGGACTTTCCCTAAATCATTTATGAAATGTGTCAGCATTCAAAATATGGACAGAGACCAAAGTTTCCTCCTGCCTTGGAAGGTGTGAAGGTAGCAGAGCTATGATTAAAGGTTTCCATTCCTGGATCTCTCTGTGCTTAGGACATGTGGTGGAGAGGATGCTAGAGCTCTGCATGGTATCACTCCTAGAGTGAGGCTCAATGACACTCCCTTTACTGGCAATTGGCACTTTTCCTAATGTAAACAGAAGAAAAAGAGATGCTCATCCATCCGAGGTCTTGAGTGTCTTCTCCTCTGTGGGTTTTCAACATCCTTCCATTTTTCATTTATAAAACTCCTCTCGAGAATGGAAAACAATAGAAATTAAATGGACCTTTACCCCTGGGGATAAAAATATATTATATGTCTATAAAAAATAAAAATAAAAAATAAAAAAAAGAAAAAAATAAATGGACCTTTATGACATTCAAAGCCTCCACTCATGTCTGTGCAATATAAATTATAATTGAAAAAGTAATGCTTTGTTAACTTAAGATTCTCTGTAGTCATCTAGTTATCTTCTAATATATGTGTTAAAGAAAATCCTAACCTAATTTCTTCTTCTTTCTACATTGCTAGCAGAAATGTAAAAGATGTAAAAATATGCTGCTAGCAAGAGATGCTAGAATTATAACACTGAAAGAAATATTCATTGATTTCCATCTAATACTGTAGCAAAGTAATTTAGTAAAAATCTCTGTTGTTCCATTCAGTAATCAGCACAATGGAGATAATGACAGAATGAATTATCAATAAGCGTAAACTACTCAAAAATCAATAGAAATATTATATAACATGAATACGATCTAATTCTATAATCATTCATATCACTAATGATAGTGTTTTGAACCAAATTTAACTAAATAAAAACTCTGTATTAGTTGACTATAAGTCAATGTAGCAGAAATTGCATCTGCTTAATTTATATTGTCTCTACTTACTATATATAATTTTGAAGACATAATCGATTGATTTTAGGTATCGTAGCCCAATGTCCTTTTGCATAAAATTGGTGAGATCAACTGGGACTGAAATTTAGGGCCTTGGGTCATTATCTTTTAAAAAAAATTCTTTTCTTTAATTGGGCAATAAAATGTTTTTTGTAGTTATCCTTGACTTATCAGGACCACCAAGGGAAAGGGAGGATTAAGGTTGCTAATGTCATGGGATCAAAACAAAGGTAAAAGATGTAGGGCACGTGCATCTACATTTTAGAGAAGAAACAAACAAGAGGAACAACCATATATGTCAGATGGTTAATACCAAATCATAAGACAATCACACTGGTATGTTATGTGTACACACCACACAAAGTGACACCACGAGCTGAAACTTTGGATGTTTCAGCCTAAAAGACTTGGGTGATTTATATTAGAAAGTTTTGTTTCAGTCTATTTTGTTTGGTTGTATAAATCATCTGGGCAATTGATAAAACTATTAGTTCAGCTTTTATGGGAAAACGCAATCCATAAAGTAAGAGAGAAATGCTAATTTGGGACACAGAATTGGAAATAAGAGTTCCAAGTTAAAAAATATTAAAGCACATGCAACATTAAGAAGTTTATACTTCGGCAGAGGGACCTGGCTATAATCTGTTTTAAAACAAATAGATTGTGTACAGCTGTCCTTATATCCCCGGCAAAATGATGATTTAATGTTGATTAAGAGAGAAATCCTTTGAAGTGAGTGAGGCAGCAGCCCCCAGTATGTCTCTAGTGATCATTATCAGTCTTTTGTAAAGGATGCCTTGGTGCCAAAAGCTCTTTCCTCCAAACTGGTTAAGGTGGATTCAGGAGCGAAGGCTTTGTACGTCTGAAAAGGCCTTCTCATTCACAGGCCTCTGGTGTCTTATTCCTTTAGGATCGTGAATGTCTGAGAATAAGCAGATGCAGCCCTTTTCACAAGAAGGGCAAGGTCCACAACTCCACGGCCTCGTGGCATTATTTATTCACCATGAGAACAGCGAGTGAACATGGACCCTGCCGAAAAATCAAATCAGTGTTCGTTTGTCGAGCAGCTGCATTTGGTTGAGAGGCGTTTGGATCTAATGTTGGTATCTGAACAATTATGGGCCTTATTAAATTGGAGATGCAAATGAGTAACCATATTTTCTTCTGAGTTTGTTGTTTTTCACTGACAGTGCTTAAATTAAAACCAGCTCCAAATTTGTAAAAGCTGACTCCTAAAACCCTAGATTCCTAAAAGTTGGTCTGTCGGTAGCTTCACTAAAAATAGCTACTTATCTGTTAACCTCAAAGAACCAAGTCTGCGGTTCTTATGATTACAGGTTAAATGATTTAGTGTCAAAGTGGACATGTTCTTGATGCGTCCTGCTGAAGATTTGTCACAAGTAGAGATTCTGACGGCATAAAGCTTACAAGCTCTAGGTGTTAATAAGTGAATGTAGCCTAAGAAGATCTGTAGATAATTACATGCCTTTGTAATTTTTGTATATATTACATGATTTGTGAAATGACCAAGATTACATTATATTCTGAGAAAGTTCAATAAATTGCCTCACTTTTTTTTCATTTTCATAGATTTCATTTATTTATTTGAGAGACAGAGATCACAAGTAGGCAGAGAAGCAGGCAGAGAGAGAGGAGGAAGCAGGCTCCCCGCTGAGCAGAGAGCCCGATGCGGTGCCTGATCCCAGGACCCTGGGATCATGACCTGAGCTGAAGGCAGAGGCTTAACCCACTGAGCTACCCAGGCGCCCCAATTGCCTCGTTTTTCATTCCAGTTCCCAAAATTTCAAGCTCGGGGACCTTGGGCAGACTTTACCTCAGTCTCCTCACCATCAAACGGGGATAGGAATAGTATTTACTTCTTAAAGTTGTCCAGAGGATTAAATAAATTTGTATATAGAGAGGGCTTAGAATGATGCTGGTCGTTTAGTAACTGCTGGTGTGTGTGGGGGGCGGGTGAGGTGTATTATTCAAAGGTAAACTGGCGTAGAGATCCTTGTCTCTCTCATGCTCTATCTATATATCTATCTGCCTCTTATATGTTTCAGTTTAAGACAAATTGTTTTGAAGGATTGTTGTCACATCGTGGTGCATGATGCCAATCAGTTTGAGTTTATGCAACATGCCTCTAGGCATTTTCAGGGACATATTGGAACTTTTAAACTGTAAACCAGTGTGTGTCCTGATGGGGGGAATCCAAAAATCAAAGAAAGAGGGTATTTTTTAAAAGTATTTTATCCATACCTTCTTACCATTTGAAGTTCGCTATAATGCATGAAAAACTCAAAAGGAAATTATTGAATGATGGTGAAGTCACAGCAAAGTCAGACGACACAGCAGGAGAGCAGCGCCAGGCTCTCTGTCTTCTTCCCATGGACATCCATCGGCAGAGCTGACTTCACCACGTTCCAGTAATAAACCCTCACTAAATTCCTTGAAGTGATTGGGTCCTTGAGTTCAGGCTCTGATCTTGTGCATAAATCTCTCTCCGTTTTTAAGTATTTTCAACCACTTTGCTTTTCCAATGGTTTATTTCTTATCCCCCAAAACTAATCACTCTACTTTTTTCCCCCCGTTTACCGCCTTTTGGGTCTCATCTTTGAATTGCCTTAGCTATATTTTACTTTCACTTTGAGATTAAGCTTGAAGCCATCAACATGTAAAATTCCTATTAAAATACTCAAGAAAAGGTGGATTCTAGAGCTATCAGATGTGCTTGAATTGTGGAATGAAAAACATTTATTTGTGTACATAGGGAAACATTTTAGAATTGTGAACAACTTATGATATTAGATCAAAATATCTTCACTCTCTTTGTGGACAAGTGAAAAATAGATTGTAGCTTACATATGTGTGCCTGTGTCGGTAAATGTTTGTGATGTTCTAGCTCCAAACATCTATTTAAATCTGTCTGTAATGTTAATGTTTTGTATGATTCTTGGATTTCTCTGCGATTTCTCTTAGTGACAGACAAGCCCCTATAATTTAATTTTATTTTCTTAGTTTTAGCTTAAATTTTAGAAATTAGTATAAAATGGAAGCTATTTTATCATTATGAAACCCCCTTATGGTTTTCTATGATCGGAAGAAAACTCAAGTCATCATTTAAAAAATCCACACATGCTATCTGAAATTAAAGCTTATTACCTCAGTAAATACACTTTATTTAAGAAAAATATGTCAGGAGATGATGCAGATCTTTTTACAAATACTAGATATAAAGGATAAAATGATTCTTTAATCGTTTGGGCCTTTAAAAATAAAAGTTGAGCAATGTGAACCCCACATCTGCTTCAACTGCAGACATATAAAACCAGTGTGACAAAAAAGGATCATTAAACAATCTGATTTTCTTGTTGGGAGGGTTTAATGCTGTTGGGTATAGTATTAAAATGTAGAATTTGATAGCATGTCTTAAACTTTTAATGATGTGTCCATGAATATAAAACATGCTTCTCCTAGTAACTTTATGACTTCTCCTCTGCATAATTAGTGGTATCTGTTTTATGAGCTTACTGTTGTTTCCTTGATCCCATGAAAATGTGAAACCACTGTAATGATTTACACCATTCCAGAGCTTTAAAGATATGAGCTGTTTCTTAAACTAAATAACAAAAAAGATTCCAAAAGCATAATATTGGAGTTAAAGTCATACTGGGATTTTTTGAATGTTAAAAAACAAGTAAACACGCATAGGATTTGAAAATAAATACTTTTTTTTTTTTTTTTACATTTTCCTTATAACCTTCGGTCTTTAATAAACACTAATAAATATAAATATATAAAAAATATATCCATCTTTTATTGTATATATAAAACTCCCCTATTATATTTATTTATTTATTTTCTCATTCACAGCTGAAATGCTTGGGGAACATCTCAATGGAATGTTTTAAAAATAATTATTTAGATCATTTGCAATCTTGAGACTCATTAATTGAAGGAATGGAGAAAGACTTTTTACTGAGCATTAAAGAACCACAAAATCTCATGCAAGTTATACTTTTTAAATTGCCATTAGTATATGCACAAAAGAGTATCTCTGTACCTTTGACTTTTAGATTTAATCTGGTTATTTTACTTGTCATATAATATAATGCATACTATTTAACTAAATAAAACTTCATCATGTTGACTCAAGAGCTGAAATAACTTTGACTTTGTTTGCTTCTTTAGATTTTATTAGATATTATTAAGTGTATTTTTCTCAAAGATTCTTAATTATTTTATGTTTGTTTTCTTAGTTTTTGTTCTGGTAGGAAAATTCTATAAGTAAGTAAATAAATGATATGCTACATATTCATGTAAGAACTTTATCCAAAAGAGGAAAATAAAGAATAATTGACACAATTTGCATATCTTTGGAGTACTTTTTTTCCCCTTGTTGAACTACAGCTACATCTGTATGTCTGGGGGGAGGGGAGGGAGGCCATCCACAAGAGGCTTTAAGCAGTGCATTTTCATTGTATCCACCAAATAAATGTAGTATTCTAACTCTCAATTTTAAAACTTGAGACATTTCAACCACAGGGAATCATATAATTAGAGGATTTGCCCTACTTTCTTTCACATTTTAAGAAATAACTTAATTGTTTAGCGTTATCTTGCAAACATTTGATTGTAATCACGATTTGTAAGAAGTGGGATAGTCTTTGCTTCAAACAAGACAAATGTTTTAGGAAAAATGGTTGTAAAGCAAATATTCAAAATGAGAATCCATTTTCTATTTGGTTTGCATCAAGGATATTGGGAAAATAGTTTCCAACAGAATGAGTTAAAACCTGAGTGATGTAGAAGTCTTTGAAAGATTTGTGTGGAAGAATGTGCGGAAGTATTGTCCACACATTTTAGCTGTCCTGCTCTCAGAAGTATTTTAAAAAGTTTTGGATAATTTCTTTGGTCTTTGCTTTGTATCAACAAAAGGCAATATTCCAGTACCTGAGGCCACAGGGTAGCTAGTAGTTAGCTTTTAAACTAACAACTCACTTCTCACCCATTATTTCTTTGGAATCTTGCTATAATAGCATATTTGCTAATAGCCCGTCTAAACATTTCCCTTTGGTATTTAAAGAGATGACTGCCCTACATTCATTTACAAGAAACTTACAAGAAACAAATTTAATGACATTAAAATCAAGCAGATTGTTTGTGTTCACTATCTTACTTCTTCAGTCATCCAGTTCCTGACCCTAGGTCCTGAGGTAGCAGTCTTTATGATTTGAGAAATAATAGAAAAAAAAGAGAAAATTCTGATAACTATGATTCCACGATCCAATGCACTGCAAATAAAGTTGGTTCAGTTGAAATGGGCAGAATTCTATAGTAAATTATTCACAAGTTACCTGCATTCTGGCTTCAAAATGCAAATTTAGAAATGACCTACACTTTAGCATCTTATGAGGCTTTAATTCTGGCCAATCTTTTGATGTGAGTTACCATAGTCTATACACTTAATTTTGTCAAAATAGATTTAGGAAATATATTTTGAGCTAATTCCTGTTCCCATTTGCTATACTCTTTTTTGAATACCAATTACCTCTCATACAAAGTTCATATGAATTAAAAATGTACTTTTCCATTAAATGTACAGTTAAATTTTTTTTTTAATTGAGGCAACATTTTTGGAGGGCCCCTCTATTCAATTTTCTACATAATAAAAAAGCAAAAGGCAAAAGATACAAAAGTAACTCTCTTGTCCATAATGATATGAGGTCAAAACACTTAGCTTGGATCCTCCTGCCCCTAAGCAGCTGCCTAATGAACAGTGCACTTGAACTTCCCAGCAGTATGTAAGAGAATCAACACCATTTCTTACTCATGTTGTATGGTAATGTCTGGCACATGGTACACATTCAATACATACCTGTCTCCTATGTGTGAAATAATGTGTGAATGACTTAATTGGATCATCTTTGTACCTCCTGAAAGGAACTTAATGCACATAATGGCTCATACTAAATAATCAATATTCCCCCGCATGTCAGAGCCACAGAACTCTCTGTAGTTCTTTTGGGACGCCGCACTCTTTCACCTCTGAGCTCTTTATTCTCCCTGCTTGAGAGAAAGCACTTTCCCCTGCTACATGAACCCCAAAACACCATCTTACTCATTTCTTCCAGAACCCCCTCAAAGTTTATATTCTCCATGAAGACATATTTTATTTGAGGAAAATCAGAAAATAAAGCTTAGTAATTGAGAAAATTGTCCTCAGCTGAGAATCACAGGAAAGCAGGACAATTCATTCTAATGGCCATTTGAGGTGGTGGATCATGACACTGCTGGCCCATCAGACGATGGCTTCAGTTGATCCATCTATACAGATGCACTCTCCTCTCCACTTCTACCAACTGTGCACAGAATGGAGATCTCTTCCATGTCCCTTAACATTCATGATAGGTGTTATATACTGAATGTTTGTGTCTCCTTAAAATTAATAGATTGAAACCTAATCCCCAGTGTGATTCTATTTGAAGGTGGAGCCTGGGAGAGTTGACTAGGTCAAAAGGGTGAAGCCCTCATGAGTGGGATCAGTGCCCTTAGCTTCAAAGAGCTCCCAGCCCCTCTCACCACATGACGACACAGTGAAAATATGATTGTCTATGAAGTAGGAAGAATGTCCCACCAAGCAGCGAAATTGCTGGGCTTTGATCTTGGACTTCCTAGCCTCCAGAACTGTAAGAAATAAATTTCTGTTGTTTATAATCCTTCCAGTCTGTGGTATTCTATTGTATTACCCCAAACAGACTAAAACAATGAAAACCAGAGGTAGATGGTAGACTCTTAAGCCTACTTTGTATTTGATCAGTGGGAAGAGTATGCATCAGAAAAGAGGTCATGATACCCGAGGGTAGCACATACTCACCTGGACTTGCCCTCTAGTGAACCCAAGAAGCCCTACACTGGAGCCACCATTAGATTCTCATCTTTTCTGCGTATTTTCTCACTGACTTGGCCTTTACTCCTGTAACTCTGTGACCTATCTGACATGAATGTTTCCTGATTGCTGCTTCAGAACCTTTGCTTAGTGCCTGCCTGGAGACCATGGCATACCACATGGACTATGAGATTTGAGTTAGGAAGGGCAATTTGAAAGGTAATTCATTCACCGAGGCAAGGCATGAGGCAAATCCACTATGGAAATGGAGAGAACAGATTTGAGAGCATCTGTGTGTGGGAAGTGGTATTTACCTGAAATGGTACATTTTAGACCCATTACACTGGTATATTAGCTGGCCTTCAGAAGGCCAATAGTTCTTTTATAAAAGTTTTGTTTTGAAATATTTCAGATGAAGATAAAAGGAGGATAGTGCAGTAATCACACGGAATGCATCTCTTAGATTCAACAACTGTCAAGATTTTGCTACAATAGTTTATTATTTTTTTTACTGCAGTGTTTTTTCAATCTCAAACATTATCTCATCTTACCCCTACATACCAAAACATATGCACATAAGCACAATCACACCAAATAAAATTAACAGTAACATATACATCACCTAATACACTATCCATAACCAATTTCCCTATGTAAAAAATACAATTCATATGAGAATGTTAACATAAATGTTCAACTGTTTTAACAGTGAAGGGCTGGTGTCCTAGTTACTTCCAAAGGTACCCACAACAAACTTATTTCTTGTAATATCTATTCAGGGTATATTAATTGATTTCATTTCATTTTTTTTTTTTTGGTCCAAATTGTCCCAACTATGGCCAATGGAAACAATATTTCTTAATTTAAAATTTTGCATGATTATTTCCCCTTAGTCAAGATACATTTCATGAATATAAAATAGATGGTCTTTTATACAACTATCATAAAACTCAGTTAAAGAGGAAACAATAACTTGTGAAATGCATGGTCCACAATTTTGTGTAATCATCATTTGAACTTCCAAACTTTGTTAAAATTTTGACTGAAAATGAAATAATTTGAGCCTATAAAATAACCAATTTAGAATACTCTTGGATATTGCTACATTTGACAATTCTAAGCTTTGTGAAATAAATTTCCTACAATATTTGACATTCAGTCCATTTTTCCCAATGGTCAGTTTCCGTGTCTACATTAACTTTAGAAGGTCCTTCATGTCTCCTACTTTCTGCCAAACTTTATAGTCTAATGTCCATTTCAGATAATTGTTTGATAAATAGATGAGTAGAACACCATGAAGCAAAATTAAGCTCAAATGCCTGGCATCCCACACCTTGAAAGGTATAATTCACTGATTTTAATCCATCTCCAGTCTTGCAAATGCATGAGGCCTTTACTTTCTAGGGGTAATAGGAGGTCAGACATGCAGTCAAAACCCATCCTAGTTTTGAAACCTTTTCTGTTCTACTGAGAGTTCAGTCTTACTTCAGATTGTTGATATTACCTCAGATTGTTGATGGCAGTGGAGGGCATTGTGACTTGGGTTTAAAGTATGAAAGCTTGGTGTAGTTGCCAAGTGACAACATTCCTGGAGATGTGTTGCTCCTTATATGAACTAATCTTTAAGATCTGAATACTTGGACTTACTTTTTTTTTTTTTTAAGATTTTATTTATTTATTTGACCAGGGATGGGGAAGAGCACAAGCAGAGGGAGCAGCAGGCAGAGAGAGAGAGAGAAGCAGGCTCCCTGCAGGGAGCCTGATGTGGGACTTGATCCCAGGACCCTGGGATAATGACCTGAGCTGAAGGCAGATGCTTAACAGACTGAACCGCTTAGTGCCCCTTGACCTTAATGTTCTTAATGTGATGCTCAGTGGAAGGGATCCCAGGCCCAATGAGGCTGGGGCCCTTCAGAATAAAGGTTTTTCAATTCCTTCTGGCTCAAAGGCAGAGATTTTAATGGGACAGGCCAGTGATGCTGGGTACTGAGATCTCTCTCTTTCTGGGTACAAAGCAGCACAGGAACGCTTCAGTAGTTGGGATCTCCAGAGCAGAGTCTCGAAGCTTCTCAGAGACAGAGGCAGCTGAGTCTGTCTCGTAGAGCATATGGGCTGCAAAGAACGGAGAGGGCTGCCAGCAGGGGCAGATTTCTCTGACAATTGGGTGTGGAGCTTTGGGGGTTGTTGGTGTGAATTGGTTGTTTCAGAGTCTTCTGATCTGTCTGCTCCCACTGGAACTCCAAAAGCCCCTTTGCAGTGGCCCCTCCCGGAACGTTATTTCCTTAACAGTGAGTTCAGGTGTAAGGTCAGCACTTTCTATGAGGCATGAATCCAAAGCGTTACAACTGCTGGTGATCAGTTTAAATTCACAACCATATTCCAGGTCACAAATTAGCCTCAAGTGTGCCATGAATCCACAGGATGGGGTAATATAATTAGCCATCAGCCCTTTCTCTTCCTTAGCACACTCTCTATTAACCCCCCCCCCCAACCATGAGTGAAGTAGCTGTGAACATAATCTAGTGTGGGTTTTCATCCATTTGTTCATGCTTACTCATTTTTCCAGCACATATTTACTGATAATCCTCTATATGCCTAACACTTTTTTAGGAGCTGAGCATACATTTTTGAAGAGTACAATGGAGTATGATAAAATCAGTTGTTTTAGGAATAGTCCTGGGGACAAGGGAATGCATGAAAATGACAGTTACCTTGGACGTGGTGGAGAGGATTCTCAAAAGGCTTCTTAGAGGCAGTAGCAGTTAAGTTTAAAGAGGAAGCAAAGTTCTCAAGGTAAAAAGTGAGGCTGGCAGGGAAATGCTGTCCCTGATAGAACACATAGATGGGTCCAGAGGTGAGAACGAACATGGGGTTTTCCAAAAACTAGACAGCTGAGGTTTAGAATTCAAGGAGGGAGTGTCTAGAAATGAGGTTGGAAAGATATATAAAATCAAAGACAAAGAGTCTTAAAGCCACGTTACAGTTTGGTCTTCATCCAGAGAACAGAGGTAACATGGAAAAATTTTTTCCAGTTTTTATTTAAATTCTAGTTAGTTAACATACAGTACAATATTAGGTGTCCAATATAGTGATTCAACACTTCCATACACACAGCCAGTGCTCATCACAGCGAATGCCCTCCTCAATCCCTATCACCTATTTCATCCATTCCCCACCCACCTCCCCTCTGGTAACCATCAGTGTGTTCTCTATAGTTGAGAGTCTGTTTCTTGATTTCTCTCTCTCACTTTTTCCCTTTGCTTGTTTGTTTCTTAAATTTCACATATGAGTGAAATCATACGGCGTTTGTCTTTCTCTGACTGACTTATTTCGTTTAGCATAATACCCTCCAGTTTCACCCATGTGGTTGCAAATGGCAAGATGGAAAACATGGAAATGTTTCAAGTTAATAAGGGTTGGATTTTGTCTCTGAAAAAGTGCTCTAAGGACAGCATGGAGAAGATTTTGAAAGATCGACAACCTGCCAGAAGAACATCTATGGTGCTAAGCTCACAGGAGTGAAAGGTGATGAGGAGGGTGAACTAGGGAAGTGGCAGAGGGGATGGGGCTAAGTGGAGGGACTCAGGAAGTGTTGAGGATATGGAGAAAATTGGACTTGACGTTTAGGCAGGATAGAGGGAGGAGAGAGGGGCACAGGGGGAGAGAGAATCTTCAACAGGCTTCATGACCAGGGCAGAGCCCCACATGGGTGGATCCTACAAGCCTGAGATCATGACCTGAGCTGAAATCAAGAGTCAGACACTTAACCAACTAAGCCACCCAGGCGCCCAGATGGTAGGGCCATTTAAATGTTGGAGAAAGGGCATTTAAACATTTAAAAACCGGGGTGGAAGATAAAATTCTGTTTTAGGGATTTGTTGGGTGTCTGTCAGGGACAATGACAGAGAACATGTGTGTTCTGGGTAAAGGACACAGATTTAGAATTTATTACCATCTTCAGACGGTATATAAAGCATGAAACATCAATGGGATCACATAAGAAGAGTACGTAAGGGATGGAAAAGAGAGCAGAGGACCTCAGAATTAAGGAACCTGACATGGAAAAGATGACTACAGAAGGAGAAGCAGGAAATGGAGCAGAGCAGGTGCCAGAGAAAGAAAAGGAAAAAAAGAATCAGATTTGTGAGTTGTTCAATACAATCAAAAGATGTTGAAAATGTTTCTCAAGCTTCTGACATGGAAGTTTGCACATTGGGTCTTTTAACCACAGTGTGGACCAAGGTGGGGAGAAAGAAGAAATTGGATTGGGATGGAGAAATGAGTGCTCTGTTTTGGACCAGTTGAATTTGAGGTTTGTGAGATATCCAGGTTGAGCTATAGAGTGAGCCATTGAATATTTGGATCCACAGGGGAAAAGAATCTCAACCCGTAAGTGAAAAATATGGCAAAATATAAACTTGACTTCAAAATATTTGGCTGGAGGCTTATCATAACTTTCTTTATATTATCTGGAATGCTGCAACTTTCTTTTAACATTTCTTAAATTATCTTGAGTAGAACTACAATGGCTTTTCCATAAACAAACAAGCAAAGCAACTTCTGGGGACATGTGAGAAGTGCTTTCTGGTGCAGGAGTTGAAATCAGGAAGATGAGGTCTGACCAATCTGAGTTAGAGCACTGGCTCTATCACTGACTTGCAGTGTGATCTTGAGCAAGTCGATCTCTTTGATCTCCTGTTTTTTCATCTGAAAAACTGGGTGAGTTATATCCAATATTGGAGGGCATTGGTAAGAATGAAATTAGCTGATAACTGAAAATAATCTGTTATCATAATTTGCACCTAATCAAAGCTCAATCAATAGTGACTATTATAATTATTTAAAATCATCAGGCACAAACATTTCATTCTTTACCCCTTCTTTAATTCCTTCCACATTTCAACATGACATTTACTTTTTCTCCTGCCTTGCCTCCTACTAGTGTTAGAAGTATTTCATGCACAACCAACTCAAGATTTTCTCACATGGAGAATTTGGGGAAGAAATCACTATTGGGGAGCAACAATAGTAAGGATGTGATAGGAGAAAACAGCAAATAACTTTGCTTTCAAGGTGTTGGTAGTCCAGTATAGGAGTCAGAAAGTGCTCTTACACCTAAACAACTAAGATTTCCCAAAGCAGTGCATCCATGAGTGAAAACCAGTATCAGACAAACAAGCTGCCTGTGCGTAGTCCTAGTCCCACCTGCCTTTGTCTATGCCTTAATAAGCACAGTGATTACTGTTTCTTCATTCATGTCTAGAAACCCAAGAACATTGTGACAGTGGCCACTCCATTACTTTCCCCCAAATCTGGAAGGATGTGGGTACACACCAATCCCAGGAAGATGATTTTGCTGGAAAATCATCCTAACATTAGCCTTCTATAAAGATGTGTGTAATCTGGAGGGTTCCACCCAGCATTTCTCCACCATGATACCTTTTGGTTCAGACAGGGTTGGCTTCAAATTGAAGTCTGCAGGGGTATCTCTCCTGTCTTTTCTATCCGTCTGTCTTCACCCCATCCCTTGCTCCGAGTTCCTGGCTTCTGTTTAGTAACATGCCAAGATCAAAGCCTCTGTGACCTTTATTCTTGACTCTATTTATGGGAATGTTAGATACTTCCGAGGAAAAAGCTTAGGTTGTTCTTTGGGATTTTTCCAGAGTAAACTATTTGTGCAGCAAACATCATCAACAATAAAACAACATTTTTCTCAGGCTAAATTTTACCATGTCTAATGTGTTATGTTTAAAGATTTTACTATGGGTGAGGAGAAGAAGAAATAAAGTGGAGAAAAATAAAAATTTTGCTCTACCCCATAGTATTCAGAAAATGGAGGCAACAAATTCCTCTGATTCTTGCCTCTGACCTCACTGAAGAGACTTCCTTGTTGTTCCCAGGTATCAGAAATGTTTCAGTAGAGATCTTTGCTGACGACACTCTGAAAAGAACACCAAAGCAAGCAGTATTTTCCAAAAGTTCCAAATGGAATAGAAGACTGCTTTATTTATGAAACTCTGCTATTGGGAATGCACATCCCCCTTAGCAATGAAAAACAGGGAGTAAGATAGAATCGGCTGGTCCCAGTGTTAATAACATACTGTTGGATTTAACAGAGTTTGTTCAATTCGATAAAGGTTTTTAAAATGCCTGTTACACACCCATAATAGTGGTAGGTCTTCAGTTTAACAAAGATAAGATCCCTGCCTCCTATAATCGACAATCTAGTGAGATAGACCATCAAGTAAACATACACTCTAAGGGGCTGAAGACTTGAATAGAGATATAAAATGCTAGGGGAAAAAGTAAAGTGCTTGGATGAACGTCTGTAAAGGGGGTTGGAGCCTTGAAGGATGTCAGGGTAAGTCAAGAAAGGGAGTTGAGCAAATAAATAAGTGAATACAGTGATAAGCATGTTTGATAAAATTATTTCTATCTCATGACTTTGCATCAGGGGAATGTCTACAATATTCACCATAAATCTACTTTCCAGTCCCTCTGTGTGCTTAGAGGGCTCATGTATATCCTGTCCCCTTTGTATGTCTGTCCCTTTTGTTTTCTATTCTCCAGTTTGGAGAAGCAACACCGATTTCCTTCCCTGCGTAATTCCGCCCAGGACATTCTGTGTTGTCAGTAGTGAGGACACAGTAAAGTGTGATCCCAGGACCGGCTTTTTAGGTCATATAAGCATGTTCTTGCATCAACCGCTTAGTCCCATTATTTTAATTTATTTATTTAAAAATATTTTATTTATTTATCAGAGAGAGAAAGAGAACAAGCAGGGGCAGTGGCAGGCACAGGGAAAAGTGGGCATCCCGCCGAGCAGGGAGCCCAATGCAGGACTCGATCCCAGGACCCTGGGATCATGACCTGAGCCCAGGGCTGACACTGAACTATTGCGCCACCCAGGTGCCCCCAGTTATGCTCTTTAGAGAGCTATTTGCCATTCCTGCTAACAGATGGGGCTGGGGTGAGAGGCGAGGCTCTGGTGTACCGGAAGTCAAATTCCCAAATGAAAAGACTTTCTGCAGACGACTCTGACACTTTTTAAGCCATTGTTTTGGAGAAATTTAGAACATTTAAAATGTTCCAAAAAATTTGGAACAAAATAAAATGTTATATTAAAATTTGGAACAATTGAAATGTTATATTTTAAGAAATTTTTCCTTTCTTTGGAAATTAAAAAAAAAAAACCTTAGCCTTCATGTTTCTTGGAAGAAGAAGGGCTTGGAATTAAGAGCAGAGTCTGTAAAATATGACTGGAATCGGATTGAGGGTGTGGAAACCATGCCACATAATTAAGTATTTGGTCAATAAAGGTGGTGACCTGACTTTGTCACAAGAAACTTCATTAGATAAGGGTACCCTTATTATAGGACCTATTGCTTACTTTGAAACATGGAATTTAAGAGCCTGATAACAGTTTAGGTTCAACTACCCTGCTCGTTTGTGGGAGAAAGGATCTCCAGGATGGTTAAGTGACCTGGTTAGAAAGAGAAATGGAAGTTATCCTAACTCATTCCAGGACTCTTTAAACTTCACCACATTTTTTAATGCCATCGGTGGATGAAAAATTAAAACACAGATGTGACATTTAAATGTTAACCACTGTGTAATTTGCAAGAGCAAGATTCTACTATATTAATGAATTCATTTGTTTTTTCTGATGAAAAGGCTAAGTTGCTGTGCCGTTAAAAGGAATTGGCATGTTTTCTACCACTAGGTGGCATGATATGTTTTTTTTTCCTGACACTCCTTTGAAAAAGAATCCATCCCTCTCCCTACACACACACACACACACACACACACACACACACACACACACACACACCCTCAACCATTCTTTGAGGATTTCTGTCATTTTTACTGTTATGAAATTTGACTTGGAGTATCTATAAAATACTTAACATCAAAATCAAACTTATTACCTTCCACTTTTTTCATTACATGGTTTTGCTTCTTGGATACACGTCTGTTTGTCTACTCTGTATGGGAGGAGAAATTAGGTTTGGTTTCAGTTCCTGTTTACACTCAGTTTAATAAATGGTGGACAAAAGTCTCTTCTCTCTCTCTCTCTCTCTCTTTTTGCCCTTGGAGGGGAAGAAGAGAAACAAAGTTCTAGTTGATTCTTAAGTGGCCACGTGTTCATTCAATGTCTATTATGAGCTAATTATTGAATAGGGAATAATCTATTAACAATGTTTTGGCTCATTACCTAATTATGATATTCTTTTTTTTTTTTTTTTTTTTTTACATACAGAGATCACAAGTAGACAGAGAGGCAGGCAGAGAGAGAGAGGAGGAAGCAGGCTCCCTGCTGAGCAGAGAGCCAGATGCGTGGCTCGATCCCAGGACCCTGATACCATGACCTGAGCCGAAGGCAGAGGCTTTAACCCACTGAGCCACCCAGGCGCCCCTAATTATGATATTCTTATTTCCCATCCCAGACAACATTGCCAGGTTGAGGTCAGAGTCCTGAGGACCAGCTATCTGTTTAAGTGGAAGGAATTGGCAATCCCGAGATGGTCTGAGAGGCCCTGGAAAGACTGAGGATTGAGCAGGAAGAAGGGATTGCAGTGAAATTTCAACTACTTTACAGGTCAGACTTGTCATCTCCTGGCTTTTCTGAGTCATTAGAAGCTTCAGTATGTGAGGTAAAGAGAAGAAACTGTGAGAACAGGACTTACAAAATAAATCCTTTTCAAATTTATCTTTCCACCATGTGTATTACTTTATAGATTTTTTTGTGCCATCCCGTTTTTTATTCTCCCCCTTTTCCTCTGCTTTAATTTTCTACTTCATTTACTAAATGTCATAGCTTTCCAGTTTTCAGCACAATGTTTTATTATTTTAAATGGAATCATTTTTAGAAATAAGTAAACAAGCATTTTTATGGAAGTCTCAGCCATGGAAAAGTTTGTTTTCAACCCCATCAAAACACGAAACTCACTGGGGATGCATGAGGTTTTTACACAACACTAATGACAGAAATCACTCCTGACCAATTACTTCTTAATTTCTAGGCCTGGTGGTGGGACATTGGTACCCTTTTGAAGCTCTCCAGAATATCTTGATACACATTGAAGGTTGAGACTCCAAAATGTCGCAATGTGTCACATATCATCCTTCCCTTAAACCAGTATCTTGGTCTTGCACAATTTCCTGTGACTCCTGGTCAAAACTCCACTCTCCTTATCTTCCCTCTGCTATACCTGTGTGTAATTAGTCCCGAAAACTCCACGTCTTTCATTTCACTAATGTCTTATACCTTTCCACATTGTCTCATAAACACTGTCATCCCAATCCAAAGCTTCCTACAATTCTTTTTCCAACATTTTTTGTGTTTAGCTTCTTTTGCTGATGTTTGATTTTACACTTTTTGCAGCACTCAAAAATGGCAAAATAATGAGAGGAAAAAATCAGGATGGGAGAAACTAATATTCTTATGGGGAATAAAAAACTCTTGTCCAATGTGTAACAGAAAAGAAAATCACCTCCAAATTTCATTCATCAAGAGAAAGGAAAATCCATGCATCCAAGAGCATCACAAGGATAAGTTCCTTTCTTCTCCTAGCAACATTGCTGAATTTTCACCTACTGACCTTCCCAAAATAGTAAGAGCTAGCTATCTCTTGTTCACCATTGTATCACGGCAGGGAAGCATGATGTCTAGTTTTATTAACTAAAGCTATATTAGTTATAAGTCATGGGAATCATCTTGAGATAACTTATACAAAACAGGTCAGGTAGAAGACTATAGAGCTTGGTGGTTGAATTTAGCCTGGCCTTAGGAAAAAATAGTAAACAGGCCTTAGAAAGTCTACAGAATTCAATGCTTCTTTCTCAGTGCATATTTTGTTCCTCTTCTTTCCCTCATAGACTAGCTTTTTGGGCTTCTCAGGCCAATAGGGGATTATATACCTGCTCTCTGCTCCCAGTATATATGATAAAGGATTAACTAGCTATTTCCCAACCACCTTCTTAGGGACAGATTCTAGTTGGCCCAGGTTGAGTGGCATAATAAACTCCAGTCAAGTGGGCCACAAGTTCATGTGGGGGTATTTATTGCTGCTAGAGATGCACCCCTTCTGGAGCTTCATAAATTCTCAAAAAAGGAGAATCAGTGTAAGCTGAGCAGATAACCCAAAGCTGCACCAACATGTGGTAGGGATGCAAGAGATATTTAGGACCCATAAATGAATAAAAAAAATATGAAAGAACCAAGAGACTATGTTAGTTTGGGGTAGTCTAATAAACTCAGATTAATGGCTACAAGATCATTAATTAAGGATCTACTTTGAACCAGAGGCTATGCTTGATAATGCAAGGAATAAAAACTGAAAAAGAAGGTTGTTTCTGACCTTAAGAAGAAAGGCAAGAAGAGGTATCATTAATATACAAGGAGAATATAGAATGTGACAAGAACAACAGAGAATGTTATGGATATTCAGTCAACGGAGAGATCATCATTTTCATTGTGTTGGTTAAGATAATATCAGCTGCCGAGAAATCTCAGTGGAGAAACACAAAAATTCAGTCTGGGCAAGGGTGGGTTGGGAGATGGGGAATGGGAAGGAGAGTAGGCTCTACTGCACAGAGTCTTCCGACACTCCAGCTCTGTTACTTCCACTATGTGGCTTCTGCCATAATCTAAATTCTGCAAATAAATCCAGCCAGCAGAAGGGACTGTAGTGGTTCCCACAGCAGGGTATTATAACTTCTGCTGACAGCCCATTGGCCAGTCTACCATCACACGGCCATAACTCTCGGAAAAGGAGGCTGGAGAATGTCATCTTGCTATGTTCCAGAGAAAAAGCCAATACATTTGGGGAACTTAGAGCCAGTGACTACCATAACAATACTGTAGTCAGGGCAGTGAGAGGGAGGAGTAGTCAGAAAAAGACGTATGAAAAGATTGCTATGGGAACTCATCTTTGAGGCATAGATCTGAACTGTCTGGGAAACAAAGTTGTTTTGGAAACAAAAGTATATGGGCAAAGGTCTGGGGTTGAGGGACATAACCCTTTGGGGAGTGGTGGATATGGAGTGATTGACTTGAAGTGTAATAAAACCCAAAAAGGTAAATGCCTTTATTTAGCTCTTCCTTTTGGAAACATCTTTCTATAGAACTGAGAACATCAATTTATTTTCCCAGACAATGTTTTTTTGGCTAGAAGTTATGCTGATAATTAAATAGTGAGGAGGAACTAAAATTTGAAGGAAAAATAATGGGCAAAACTCGATTATATCTTGATTATATCTTGTATTCCAGTTCTGGCCTTCTGCATTCTAAACCAAACTGAAAAAAACCACCCTTGTTTTCTTCTTAAAATCTCAAGTTAATTTGAAGATTATGTACACAAGTAGTACAAATTTATTTATCAAGACAGAGGTTTAAAACAATCAGATCAGTATTAATGTATTTTTATTACCTCCATCTTCTAACTTGCATTAAATATATCCATACAACTTATTTATATATAAATGTTGTTTTTCCTTGGAAAGCATTAATCTCAATGAAATATCTTAAGAGAATAATGGGAGGGTTTCTTCTTTTTGTTCAGAATTTCTTTTAAATCAGACATCTGGTATTTGGCACTCGACTTTTATTAGACCGATTGAGCACTTTTAAAGGGGGATAAATCATATGACTTTCATTTTAATTTTTACTGTAATGGTTTAATGTAGCCAACATATGCTGAGTAATAGCATTAAAATAAAATCAGTAAATGAAGGATTAAAATCTGTCTGTATTCAATTTTTCAAAGACACTAATTAAAGAAAGGTTTTTCAGATCAGCAATTTTTAAAAATTGTAATAATATAATATAGATGCTTGGATTTTAGCATGTTGTTATTGGGAAAGAAAAATTGCAAGGGAAATGAATGCTTTCAATCTCTTCTAAGCTGCGGGGAGCACAGAGTAGGAAACTCATTAGCATGACCCTATCCCCACTGCCAGAAAGCATTTGGAAAAAAAATGTAAGCCATTTCACAGTTATTTATTTTAATTAGAAATATTAACTTGAGAACTGGACTGATTTGAGCTAGCCTAAGGATGATGGAGATTTCTCCACACCATAAGGAACATTCATTTTAATTTTCTCATTTCACTTACTAGGATATGAGAAAGGCTTTCTAGCCTACTTCTTAATTTTTGGAAGAGAGCCAGCTATTTTCTATGGGTCTAGTTATTGAGGTAAAAACAGTGTTTGGAATTAAGTTGGAATTTTATTTACGGCTTGAGAATGTCTTGCTAAATGTCCCTAAATATGGCACTTCTCAGTAAACTGGAATGAAACCTTAATCATTTCTCCATAGAAATTGAGCAAAGAGAATATTGAAGCAATACTTATTAGTTTCTTTAAATTCCTCCAGTTATGGGTAGCATAAATAAGAAAATTAAATGGGTTATTCTTACCACAGAGGTCCTAATTGCAATTAATTCTGGTGCATATATATGACTACTAATTCAAAGGAGATTTTGACCAGTAACTTAAAATATGGCAAATCATACCTAAGAGATAATTCCATGACTTGTAAGATGATTTAAAAAAAGTGCTGCTCTGATTAAAAGAACAAAAGCCTTCCTGTTCAGTGAGGTATAAATCATTATACTTTCACCCATTTCAGCATCATGAATAGGACAAACTGAAATGTTCATTTAGTGTTTCTCAATTAGCAAGAAACGTGGATTGGTTGTACGTTGCTGTTTTTAGGCACTTGCTATAGTCATAATTTCTTTATATTACAGAAATCCAGAACAGGATAAACCAAATCACTGGTTCAATATGCCGAGTTACCATACCCAGCATTTGAAGAACTTGCAGAAAATGGCTTTCAAAAATGCAAGCATGTTTTGCCCTCCTTTGTTGCTTCAAACTAGTGTCCTGTTCTTTTCCTAATATTTTAAATATACTACATTTCTGAGTCATTTTTACTTTCATTTTTTTTTTTTGTTCTATCCTTTTCTGCATAATCCCAAACAAACAAGGAGTACCACAAAGTAACACAAAGTACTACAAAGTACCACTGTTTGCCAGTTTTGGTCTCTTTTCTTCTTATAGAGATAATAATGTCCACTACTAGGTTCATTAGAAAGTAGACAATAGGGCAGGAGAACTATCTTAAAAGATAAAAAGAGTGCAATGAGAAAGAAGGTATTGAGTCTGGTGTGTTTCCTCAGTCTTTCCACTTTTATATTATATTTCATTTGTATATTGTTTGTGGTGAAACAAAAATACTATAAGATACATGATTTGTATCCTCAAGGAGTTTATTATGAAACAATAAATACACCTGCAACAATCTATGAACAATTCAAGAAAACAAAGAACAAATTGAGAAATTAAATTGCAAATCCGTATGATACAGAAAATAGCCAGAACAAGGGTGGGAGCCGATGAGTCCACTTTATGTGTGGAAGTAACTTGAGTTGGACCTTGGATTATTATATAAAGAAAGAGTGGGAGTTCAGAGATGATCACTGAATGGATGTACCAGAGGAGAAATTCCAAGTATGGAAACCACTGATAAGGTGGAGATAAATTTGGGGGAAGCCAGAGTATCACCTTGAATGTGCTGAATGGAAGAAATTCCTAAATTTATTTAGTGTCCATCAAAGACACACGTGGGGGCTTTGGAAGGCTGTGTGAATATAACCAAAGAAAGAGAAACAAAAGATCAACACCGACTACTTAACAAAATTTGGCTTATTCTAGTATTCCAAATATATTTATCTCCTCTTCCTTTCTACTTCCTGAGATTCAAGCACTATCTGGTGAAACAAAATGAAATTAGATGTTTTTCTTAATTTCCCTATTCATTCTCCTGCATTGAGATCCTGAGTAGAGAGGTCCACGAGCAGAATGGAACTGTAAATCTTTTCAGCTGCCCAGGTAGTTCTTACAGACCAGAGCTTTGTGTTATTTCTTTACACCTGTTGGTCTCTACACACCTGCCAGAGGTTTGGAGCACTTGGCCATTTTGTTAAATGGCTCCAGCTTTCTTAGGAAAGCACATGGTGGTCTCCCAATGAAAACTTTTCTCAAGCGCAGCTATATATTTCATTTGGAATATTTTAACTCTTTTTTTCTCCCCAGAGAGAAAACGTTTTCATAATTTATGTAATGTATATGTATCTTATGTAATGTAACATGTAATCTTAATATATTTGTGTAAGTATTTTCTGTCCAATTTAGTTGATTCTGTCCAATTTCTGTCTATTTTAGTCTCCTTTTCTTTGTTTTTCTCAAGTATTTGACATCATGAAGCCCTTGGAATACCTAGTCATGGGGACCCATGATGTCATAAGAGAGTTAGACAAGCCTTATTCAGAATGCACTCAGTGAGCTCTATTCATTTCATGCTGTATGCACCTAGCCCTTGTATTGCTTCTTTGTACTGGACTAAAGGGCTTTAGTTTTTCCAGTTAGATATAAATAGCAGACAACGCAAAAGAAAGCTTAAGGCATGGTAAATGTTCCTTTAATGCACATTTTCTCCTATGTTGTTTCCCATGTTTTCCATCTTAGTTGTTCCTGAGTAACTCAAGAGCATCTACATTTGTATTAAAATGAGGAAAAGCAAAGTTCTGATTACTGAGAGTAATTACAGAGACAGTGATAAAAAGATTGGTTCTTTTCCCCCTACCCTGTTCCAGGATAATGAATCCAGCACAGAATAAGATGTTGTTTTGTATGCAGTCACAGCCCTCACCTGATTTGACTTCTTGTGGTACAGTGATGAGGATTAAGCCATGTGAAATGTAATTTTCATTCCTTACTCTGCTACATATTTAATTTAGCTTGAAAAAATGCCATTGCTCCTACCACATAGCCCAGGGCTAGCATTTCTCTCTCTCAGGCTAAAAGAACCTGACTGAGCATTTTTGAGGGGCAATTGCAATTAGAATTTCCTTCATAGACTTTCCCGAAAACCCAATAAAAAGAAATAGAAAGGCGAGGCTGAGCCTATTACATTTATTGTAGGCCCACTGCCTGCTTTCTATTAAGTTGCACAGTATTTATTTTTAAAGTTAGAATAATGTACAAAACAGTGGTGGTAAATATTTTTCCCCAAATATCAAATATCAAATTCTCAAAACCTAAATAATAATAATGAAAATTGTGGAAAGTGACAAAGCTGAAATTCTTCTCCCTGCTGTTCAGTCTCAGAAATTCCACTGAGTGGACAGACACTGATACTTCCTGTCTCACTGTAAAGTCTTTTGGTGCTTAAATTTAAGTCTCCATTGAGCGTTTTGAAAACAGATGTTGGAAATATTTCTCCATTATATATCGCCCTAAATTGTATCCTGAATAAAAACTTTACTTCTTAACCTCTTTAAAAAAAAAAATTGTCTCCATTTTTAGTCCATAGTGGATATCAATTACATTTAGTTAATATGTTGCTGTTCCAATAAAATTGTGTTGTCAGTTATAAAATCGGGGCATATTTTATGAAATAATTAATATTTGTATTATTACCTTTTAAGAAAATTCTAGAAAATTCGAAGGAGTTTTTTCTTCCCCTTTAATATTAAGTCTAATATTACAGCATTTTAAGTAAGCCTGTCTCAAAAGTTGTCACTTATAAAACCATTTACCCATACAATATACCCCAATTCTAGGTCCTGTCCAAAACTTTGTATTTGCCTCCTATATTTTTCTCTTTTGATAGTTGGTCATGTGGAAAAAAAAAAAAGAATTTTATGTTTCTCTAAGCAGAGTGATTTTTCCAATGAATAAAACTTAGTCCAATGTTCCCAGTTAAGGGCCTGAACAAGTATGTTCAGGTATGTTGCAGAACTTCAAGATCTTCTATGGACAGAATTTCCTCACAAATGTAGCAAAATGACTGCTCCTAGTTTTTTCTTTTTAAATGGTGGACTTGAAACTATCAGATCTTTCTTATGGACTATCTTTATTATAATGCATATTTTAAAGCTTTAAGCTTTGTCATTATTAACCTGGCCATTACTTCTGACATTACCTTTTAGGCAAATGGTATTCATTTAAATTTAGGTTCCTTGAGTTTTTGATTTTACAAGAACCCTTTGGCTTCAGAAGGAAAATGAGAACATCCCTGGATTCTTTTGCCCCTCTTTAGCTATGGGACTCAATATACTTTCCACTGGAGGAGTGAGCATTGTCAAGTAGTTAACATAAGCTATTGGAAAAATCCCTGAACTTTGCATGGACAGAATAATTGCACACAAATGCATTCAGGAATCCTATGGAAAATATAGTGCTGTTAACTGGCATGGTTACAGCACAATTTAGCAAGTATGTTAGAACAAATTACCTCCTTTAACCGTAAGCCATTCTGTTTCACGCTTTTTAATGAAGGCCTGTGCCACACACCAGAATACTTCTCACCTCATTACTACTCATAAAAAGCAATGATCCATTCAAAGGTTCCTCATATCTCCCATATGAGTGGCAAACAGCTTCGCCTCTCCTTCTGGTACGGAAAGACAAGGAAGCTTCTTCCCGTCTTGTCTTTGAAGTTGATCATTAGATTCTTTACTAGATAAAAGAACTCAGAGATTGATCTGTGGAATCTCACTGTTGTCATGTGTTAATGTTCTACCCTTCCTTCAAAAACAAAACAAAACAAAACAAAACAAACAAAACAAAATAAAACCCAAAGACAGCTCTGTTCTTGTTTAGAGAATCCAAGAGATTTTCAAGACTGTTGGTGAAAATTTTTCTCCTTTAGTCTTCACAAGATATTTTCAAAGAAACTCTAAAAAGCAGGAAGAATTTAACGGGCCACTGAAATTCAAGGTATGGATTCAATAAAAAGGCAGGCAGAGAAGAAAGCTGGTAGTTCAGGAGGAACAGTTCAATTTTTAAATTATTTTTCCTCTCCCCAGAGGATCATCCAAAAAAAGTTGATTATCTTGAAAAATGCACTATCTTTGTTACTGATGAATAGATTTCACCTAGACTGGAATATTCTCCCCATCGCCCCCCACCCCCACTTAATTTCAGGGACAATATATAATACTATTTAAGATACATTGGGCGTGTTCAATTAAATTTGAGGTGAATACATGGTTTTGGGATCGGAGTGGTGAGTGGGGAAGGATACACTTTTTTAATAATTTTTTTTTCAAGGACGTGACAGGGCAAATCCAACTACAAAGTTTTGTCCTTTTTTTTTTTTTTTTTAAACTCCGTGTAATAGGAATGAAAAAGCCTATGAAGAAGAGAAAAGAACACATCCAGAGATATTGTTTGTACAACATGACTGTATGTCAACCAGCAAGAGAAATAGCTGTTCATCTTTATTACGTAAGAATTTCCAGTTTGGCCGTTAGCTTAAGAGTACACAACAGCGTAACAACATTTGCAATTCAAGCAAAAGCCCATACCAGCACTAAAATAATTTGAAAGCAGAGAACCAGCAACTAAAGGCTGTCATGTAACAAAACCCTGGAATCTGGCACGTGTTATAAATTTAAATGATGTTTAAAATCAATTCCTCGGCAGGAAAAATACATTTAACGTAAACTTTTTGGTGACATTTCCAACTTTCTTTGTGGTATCTCTGAAAATATATCTGATCATCTGATGCAAGGCTGTCAAAGCCTACCAAACACTTAAGCTGAGCAGTTTCTAAATTAAATTGGTATTCTCCAGGCGCTTTCCCAGAAACACAAGCTCAGGTCGGATCACACTCACAAAGCTACAAGAGGGAAATGTCGGTACTGTACTTTAATAGGCTTGAGGAAGCACGTGCTTGCAGAGACCAGTCGACCCCTACAATAGTAACTGCACAGCTTTGTTTCATTTGAAAACATAAATCTGTACACACATACTTAGTTAGACATATATCCATGTATATAGAAAAAAGTTCAGCTAATAATAAAAGAAAGGATGAACATTGGCACTGTAGATGTTGACAGCATTATGCAAACTTTTCAATATTCCCTTGCATGCTCAACTTTAACTTTTGTTTATAAAGTCCACTTAGACATAATTTACAACTTCTGTTAACTTAAGCTGGGTTCTGTAAAATCTGTCTAAAAAAATCAGCACAGAGTGCTTTTGAGATGTTACAAATATATCTAGATATCAAACATTGAGCCGTGCAAATTATATCCATTTTGGAAACTCTGGGTTTGTATTTATGTACATAATATATTTTAGCTCTGATGTTTTAAAATGATGAAGCAAGCCTTGCTTTTTTTTTTTTTTTTTTCCTCCCCCTGCCTTTTCCAACTATTGGCTGTAGTATCTATGAGAGAGACTTAGGAGCCCAAGAAAAATCAAAGGAGAGATTCTGGAGGTTGTCACTATTTGACAAATTATTGGAGTTCACATTTTATAAGGTGATTTGGGGAGAAAAATTAAAAGGTCAAGCAAAAGTTCTTGCAAATTACCTGAAGTTTGTAATTTTATTGTAGCATTAAGCTTTCAATTCTTAAAAATGTTTTAAAACTGTATTTCTTATCTCGGCCATGTACAGTGTTTGCAGAAATCTGACCTTCTCATCCTCCTTCAGGACTAGTTAGAAATGTCAGGCAACTGAGATTAAGAGAATGGGGTAAATCCCACTTTGCTTTTCCAATTTCCATTGCTTTTGAGATCAAAGAGAAACTGTTCTTAGCATCCTCATTTTACACTAGCAGAAGAGCAAAACTCTCAGCTTCATTTTTTGCTTTCCTTGCTTTCACTGAGAGAAGAGCCTCTACTTTTCTCCCCAAAGCAATTGTGGAGAATCATATACCCTGTGTGTGGCCCCTTTGCCAATATGGTGGAGAAAAAAGAGCAGCCTTAGTAAAGCAATACAAATTTTCAACAGGCTTTGGTCAAAGTGAAATATCTCAGACTCAGGATGGGAACTGAAGGGATTAAATGAGAAGTAAGATAATGGAGAATAAAATAACTTGTGAATATATATACACATATTGCTGAAGTATAATGAGCATACAGTGTTACATTAGTTTCAGGTATACGACATAACGATTCAACAATTCCCTAAAATACTCAGTGCCCACCATGATGTATAGTCACCCACTGTCACCAAACACTGTTTTAATCATCTTACTGACTATATGATCTATTGACTATATCCCCTGCATTGTACTTTTCATCTCTGTGACTCATTTATTTTGCAGTTGGAAGTTTGTAACCCTTTAATCCCCTTTATATATTTCATCCATCGTCCCACCCATTTTATAATATTTTAATGCAGTAGTACTTTGTGACTATGAAAATATGGATGTTAATCAAGTATTAATATAAAAAGGGGACAAATTCCTTATCAAAATTCAGTTGGATACACACACGGAGACCTTCTTATGGGAAAGGTAGATGGATATTTGACTTTGACCAATAGGAGGTGCTAGAGAGAGAGTGGAGAAGAGAAAAAAAGACCTGCTCCTTTTTTTTTTTTTTTTCTCTATTATGCACCAGTAGTTCTTCACTTTTGAAGCAGTGGATTTCAGCCTCTTGCCTTTTCCCCATAACCCCAGAACCAGTCTCTATATGTCTTCTCTGCTATAATCAGGATCTGCTGGCCAGTCCCTTCCTCTGAGACCTGGATTCCAGCTCTGACCTCTCCTCAGGCCTTCTGGGTTCCAGTTACCTCACTCTCTTCCTTTTGTCCTCCCAGCCTTAAGGGTCCCTGCTCTCTACAGTTACTATCTCTCCTTGCCCAACACTTGTGAAGCAGTTCCAGTTCTCTTTGTTAGAATAACCAGTTTGGCTTCTATTTTCTTTCTGGACCCTGGCTGATGCCACCTCAATAAAGTGAATAGCACAATAAAGAGAATCACATGAAATTTTGGGTTTCCCAGTGTATATCAAATTTATGTTTATGCTCTGCTGTAGTCTACTGAGTGTGCATTATGTCTAAAAAACAATGTACATACCTTAATTAAAAAAGTAGTTTATTACTAAAAATTTCTAACCATCATCTGAGGTTTCAGGGAGTCATAATCTTTTGCTGGTGGAGGGTCTTGCTTTAACACTGATGGTTCCTGGGGCATCTGGGTGGTGCAGTCGGTTAAACCTCTGCCTTTGGCTCAGGTCATGATCCCGGGGTCCTGGGATCGAGCCCCACATCCAGCTCTCTGCTCAGCAGGGAGACTGCTTGTCCCTTTGCCTCTGACCCCGTACCCCTGGGTCATGCTCTTTCTCTCTCTCTCTCAAAATAAATAAATAAAATCTTAAAAACAAACAAAGAAACAAACAAAAAGCTCTGATGGTTGCTGACTGATCGGAGTGCTGGTTGCTGAAGGCTGGGTGGCTGTGGCATTTTCTTAAAATAAGACAATAATGAAGTTGGCCTCATCGATTGACTCTACCTCTCAAGAATGATTTCTGCAGAGTGTGTGATGCTGTCTGATAGCATTTTGCCCAGAGAACTTCTTTCAGAAGTGGAGTCCATTTGCTCAAACCTGCCACTGCTTTATCAACTACCTTTATGCAACATTCTAGATTGATGGCTGTCATTTCAACGATCTTCACATCATCTTCACCAGGAGTAGATTTGATCTCAAGAAACCACTTTCTTTGCTCATCCCTAAGAAAAAAACCCTCTTCATCCACACAAGTTTTATTACGAAATTGCAGCAATCTAGCCCCTTCTCAGGCTCCACTTTTCATTCTAGTTCTCTTGCTGTTTCCACCACATCTCTAGTCTCTTTCTTTCTTTCTTTCTTTCTTTCTTTCTTTCTTTCTTTCTTTCTTTCTTTCTTTCTTTCTTTC
>NW_019154087.1:77124825-77231223 GCF_002288905.1 Enhydra lutris kenyoni
CTTTCTTCCTTTCTTTCTTTCTTTCTTTCCCAAGGATGTAGTTCCCTCATGATCTCCATTAGGGCTGCCTCCCATTCCTGGTGTTAAGTTGCCCTAAATAAATGTGTTCTTTAAGTAAAAGCTGTGTGCTTGCTAAGTGAACACTGTTTTAGGGAAAGTCCTCTAATTTTCCTTCCAACCTGATGACTGCCCCAAGCCTCTCCTCCGTAGACATTCTGGAGCTGCTACAGCTTTTGCTTTCAGACTTTATTTAGATAAAGGAAATATCCTTTACCTGCTATTTCAGGGATTCTGGTTTATACATTTTTTTTTTCCCTAGATACCTACAAATACATAGAAGAGCTACTTTTAACTCAATTCATGCACTTCTTCCTGGTAGCTAGCTACCTCAGAAGATGACTTCCTGCCACAAAAGAAGAGGTCAAGTAAAAACATTTACCAAGTTGTTGACATTTCTATATTAAGGAGAATATCCAAGAAGATATTCTTTATAGCTAAAAAAATAGTGCTTTTATAATTGTGACCAGTACTGTTTTCATACAAAACTGCAGAATAAAATAATTTTGTTTACACAGCTCCCTTTTATTCTTTCCCTACACCACTAGCCCATGGCTGCAGTAGGCCCAAGTGCATCACTGCCTTCTGCTGCTGGGATGGCTCTTCCAGGTAGTAGCTGTCCAGGTAAGAGTAGCTCTTTCCCCACACCCGCCATCAGTTACCTGTTCCCGGCCCTCTCTTCTCTCGGGAACACTAAATGAAAAGCTAATTTGTTCTAATGAGTTAGTAGGTACTGAGGCTAAGGAAATCAATTTTCGATAGAGTAGGCATTTGAACTAGGATTTTCTAATGTCCCCATTCCTAGACTGTACCTCTGAATATGACTGTAACAAAACAACAGATATTTGCTATCTCTCTTTTCTTTATTAAATGTTGTGCTGGAACAGACTGCGGATGATTTTCAGTACTTCTGAAGAGCCTGCACTTGGTGGTGAGCAAATAGATCTTCAGAGGCTCAGATTTTTTTTTTTTTTTTGCCTGGCCTGAACCCAAAGGAGAAGTCCAATGATGCTTTTTTAGATATTTGGGGACTGAGGTAGGCTCTGGGGCTAATACAAATCACCATCTACTTTGTTTTGAATAGAGTCTGCCCAGAAGAAGAATATTGAGTGCATTACATATATTTTTCCTCTGTTGGGTTCCTACCTTTGTCTTCAATAGTTTGGTTAGACAGAAAAGAATATGTTTTCATAATCCTGTCCCTGACTGATCTGCTATTATGTGCCAGGTAATGAATATACTCTCTCTTACATAATCCTGATAGCATTATAAACTAAGTATTGTCATCTCTAGTTTACTTTTGAGGAAATGGAAGCTTAGACTAGTTAAGTAATTTTCTAAAGTTACATGGTTATTACTGGAATAATATTATTACTGGAATTGAGACCCAAGCCCACTCTAACTCAGCCCACTCACTCTAACCCTTTCCCCTCTTGCTCTTTCTCCCCACTGTTGTGATGTCTCATTGTTTTTCAGGTGTACAGCTTGATCCACGACTAATTATATGGCTTTATTTTTAAGTATCTTTAACTTAACTTTCAGACAACATTCAAGATCACTTAATGGAGTTTCGACCAGACTCTGATCTACAAATCCAAGTATCTTGCTCACATTCTTAAAGATGGGGCATTGGTCATTTTATAGGCTCTGGTGTTTTATACCATAAATAAATTTTGTTCTGAGTGTTTTCAATGAGACTAAGCAGACTATTTCCTTGCTATTTCTGGTCTGACCACTGCAATTATTATGGAAACAAAGAAACAGAAAACCTTTAAACCTATATATGATGCAAACCAGCATGAACCCTCTATCGTTCTTCTGTGGTGTGTAAATATACATAGGTATAAGAAGTTTATAACGTTCACAAATTAGCTTTCAAAGCCCTTGCCAAATTTAAGACTTATTTACTAAGTGTTATATTCTCAGATGAAATTAGAAGAAGCTCTCTTCTGGTACTTCCAGCAATCTTGTACCTAGGCAAGAATTTATATTCATGAAACTGACTAAATGCTAGTTCTCAACCTCCTGGTCATTTTGAACAGGGAGCAGTGGTGTGTGGGAGTCTGCTAACACTGGTTCCCAAGAGAGGATTGTTAGCAAAGAATTTTGTGAGGTTGTCGTTAAACATAGCCATTATTAAAAATTGGGATATAGAATCTTACAATTAAATAAATTCTGTTAAAAACAAAGACAGTAAATACTCAAAATTTATTACTTCCTAATTCGTTTACTCTATTGTACTATCACCATTTCTCTTGACATAATTTATGTCTATTTTATCTGTATGGTGAAAAAGCCATATAATGGAGTGTTCCTGTAGCTGTCTTCCCAATGCTGCCTGGGGGATGCATGTTAGTAGCTTGAATTCCACCATTGTGGATGTACTTAAACCACAGAAACTGGCAAACACTATGAATCATGGCTTTATTGATTGTGTGTATGTGGTTTGTTGTTGTTGTTGTTTTTGATGGCCTAGACTTCCAAAAATGATAGAGGAAGTGTTGATAATGCAGACCACAGTAAAAAGTGTGTTATATCTGTAGTTGTTATACTGAGAGTAGGGCAAAATTTGATGACACATTCTTCTGGTATTTGCAAACGATTATGAGATGCAGCAAAGGAAATGCCCATGTTATTGGTAACGGGTGAGCTTCCAAATTATTTCTCCAGGGTTTTTACCTTTATCTTTTTTGTCAAGGTAAATAAAAAATATTAACCAATGTTCATGTTGGAACTATAATCATTCGTCGGTTGTAACCAGAGATCAGTTGTGGATTTAAGGCTTTGGTAAAAATTGACAGGAGCCTACTGTAAGCATTAATCGGCTATATGAAATTTGAAAAAAAAAGTTTTTGAAATGTTATTTGTTATTTGTATGCTACATAGTCTTTATACCAATAAAATTGATCATAAACAATAAACATGCGCCTTTTTTCTTCTAGAGAGCTTGTTGTTAAACCTATATGAGAACACTACTGACAAGAGGCACATGCAAGCCTTATTCAGATTCTGGCTCATTTTCTCTCCATTGTAAGGTGATTGTCTGCCTCGACAGGGCTGAAGATTGTCATTTGCCACTGCCAATTAGAGTATTAGTACAGGTAGTTGAAGAAAAGCAAGTCCTACAAAGGCTATCATGGCATATTTAAAAGTCTTTCTAAATTTCAACAGATGATTTGCCCAGAATGGACAAACACCTCATCCTGCAAATTTTTGGCAAACTTCCTCCCGGAATACACACAGCATGTGGGGTGTCTATGATATCCAAGAGAGCTGTAAAATTCCTGTTGAATTTTGTCTCCCTCCGCATAGTTAGTGAATTAATTAGTAGGTGAAGGGGGCACCTGGGCGGTTCAGTCGGTTAAGTGTCCAACTCTTGATTTCGACTCACATCATGATCTCAGAGTCCTAAGATTGAATTCCTTTCTGCCTCTGTGCTGGACATGGAGACTCTTTAAGATTCTCTCTTTCCCTCTCCCTCTTCCCATGTTTACTCTCCTCTCTCTCACTCTCTCAAACAAATAAATAAACAAATAGTAAGTATGTCAATTTTCAAACTACTACTCAATCTTTAGAAGCTTTAGTCTCCTATCAATTTTGAAAGTCTTGAGTGATAGAATCTAGAAGAGATGTTTTCTCATTATTTTCAAAATGTTAAATTTCTATATTTTTCTTCCATTTCTTCTCTCTAATCTTCTAGCTTCTTTTTTTTTTGTATTTAAAATTTTCATTCATTTAATTGAGAACAGAGGTATTAATGATTCAGAGAAATATAAGAATTCATGGAAATGTACAAAAAACAGAAAGCAAGACATAATTTAAAAATTATTATTTTAGATATTTACTGTGAAGGGAATTGTAAAATGACATCTGAGTAATTATTTTTGAAATCTTTCTAACTTGTTTATGTACTCAGAACTTCTATCACTTTAAACATTCTAGGCAACCTATGAAAAAGTAGGAGTTGTTTCTAATAGAAGAATGATGGATGGTTTAAAGGGTCCATCCTGTTCAAGATTTCAGCTCTTACATATTCCCATGATGATTTGCCTAAGGGCTAATAAGGCATTTTTTTGCAGAAACTATTAGGCCATGTTTTTCATTTCTAAGACAGCTGTGTGTGTGTGTGTGTAGTGCGTGTGTGTGTGTGTATGTGTGAATGTGCACAAGGACTTATAATGACTATCTTAAGAATCCTCATAAGTCTGATTTCCTTTCTGGCTATTTGTGAAAGGTTTTGTTACATTACACAATGGGAAGAAATTTAAAACGACAGTCCATATTTGTTTAAAACAAAAGCAGCTTGGTGCTCATCATGTGGCCAGTAAGACAAAAACCACATTTGTTTATTTGGTTTTATGAATCTAAATTCTTATGATTGTCCTAAGACCTGAGTAGCTAAACAACAGTTTTTGTTTTCCTAACAGCAGAATGTCTTCCCAAGGATAAAATCTAAGTTATCCCACAGTTCTAAAGAGATAGTTTAAAATAATCACCAAAAGAATGAAAAGTACTGTAATTAAGCAATTGAACCACCTTGACTAGTAAGATGTTTGGTATGTGAGATCCAAAGGCAAAATGCAGTTAAAGAGAAATTAATTAACTGCTATAATATTCAGAAGATATTTTAATGTAGTTCTAGAAAAATTTCCTGCTAAGAATATTTCTGAGAATAAAATAGCTCTTTTTAAAAATTTTCTTGCATCTTAAGTTCTAGAAGCAGTATCAATTTTTGCTAGAAAATATGTTTCAGTTTATTTTGATTCATTCTTCAGTGTATATTCTCTTCATACTTTCCTTATAAGAAACATATTAAATGAAGGTTAACAGATTTTAAGTTGAGGCTTGAAACTGAAATTGATTTCTCCACAGAAGCATTTGTTTCTCACTTCACTGGTATCGTGAAAAGAAAAATGTGAAAAGTTTTTACCTTTCCATTGATCAAAGTTTCATGTTTGCTTATTTTTTTACTTATTCTACCTTTAGACTTTGTTGGTTTTGAGACCTGTGACATAGGAACTTAACTTATTCTTTTTGCCTCTAAACAGAATATGAAACTTGAACTTTTGCTTCTCTCATAACAATGGTGGTAGGTCTAAGGTAAGCTAGAATGCCAGTTCTTGAGGGAAATGTTGCTTATGAGTCTTTCTACTGGATTTATCTGAGATAGGCCTTTTGATAGTATTATATGACTATTTGTGTTTCTCAATTTGGACCTTATTTTTCACATATTAAAGGAATTGCATGATTGCCAGGCATCCTAACATCGCACAAACCCAAACATTTCTTTCTTTAATAAAGAAACTGGTGTCTAAAGATCTTAAGGTACTTGCCAACTTCATGAAAATAAATTGGAGCACAGAGAAAATAGAATACAGATTTTCAAGCTTCTGTTCCTGTGGTTATTTCTATTTCGTGTGGTCTCTTCTGGGGCCTAAATCATTTTATTTGTGGTTCCTCCTTAGAAATTAATTAAATGCAAACCAGGAAATTTCAGTATTTTTATATTCATTTGATAGTCTTAGTTATTGGATTGTTAGAACCTGTTCCACAATCCATAGGTGCAAGTGGATAAAGTTATCATCTCTGGCAACAACTATTGACTCACTGAACCCCAATTAACCAACCTCTTATGAAAATAATACAAATAATTATAATTATCCCTAGATAGAATTAACTGTACAATACAAGTTCGTAAGGTAAAGAGGCATTTGGTTCAATTTCGTTTCCCTCTGTCTCCTTTCCTCTCTCTCTTTTCATTCCAGTTGCGGTTCTGTCACCAAAACATTCAGTCCTCAAATGATAAGCCCCTTTGACTCCAAAGGGAGCAGGCGAGCTTGAGTTTATGGCTTTGTAAAGACTCTCAGAACACCAGAAATGGAAAGTACTTTGGAGATAATCTCATCCAAATCTTTCACTTTACTGACAAGATCCAGAGAGTAGAGCTAGCTTATTAAGCCCACAGATATTAATGGAGCCAGCGCTAAAACCTGGGATTCCTACTTCATAATCCACTTCTCTTTCCACCACTCTGTGATATAATGAGATCATTAATATGCACAGATAGTGTCTGACTTATGATTTGGTTTATGATTTTTCAAGTTTACAACGGTGAGAAAGTGATAGCGTTCAGTTAAAAGATACTTTGGAATTTGAGTTTTGATCTCTCCCTGGATTAGTGATATGCAGTGCCATCTTCTTGTGTGATGTGGGGCAGTGGCAGTAAGCCACACTCCCAGTCACGAGGGTCAACAACAAATCCATTCTCAGCCATTCTGTATCCATACAATCATTCTGTTGTTCACTTTCAGTACAGTATTCAATCAGTTACATGATATACCCAGTACTTTAATATTAAATAGGCTTTCTTAGATGGTTTTGCCCAACTGTGGGCTAAGGTCACTGTTCTGAGCACATCTAAAGTAGGCTAAGCCACGTTCAGGATGTTTGATAGGTTAGGTGTCTTAAACGTATTTTCAACTAACGATCATTTTCAACTTCTGATGGGTTTATCAGAATATAAACCTATCATAAGCCAAGGAATACCGCACTTCTTTTGTCCTAGGTAAGAAGTAGAAATTTTAAAAAACATGATAGTCTGTACCACATTGAAGGCATTTTTTTTGAATTTATTTAGAAACATGGATGCAGATATCTATAATTTCATTTCATTTATACACATGGATGCAGACATGGAAAGATCCCGAGTTTCATTTAATCTGCTGAGACATTTCTTAAGCATTTTTCAATTATCACAGTAGAAGTTTAATGTGCTCCTTCCATAATTATAATAGGTACAATGGAAAGTTTTTGTCATAGGAAACATCTCTGTTATTAAATTTGTTATGATTTAATGATAAGAAAAGTATGATCAATTAATTTATACTTCACCTTGCTCCAAAAACTTCGAGGCAACTGAAATCCATGTGAATACCAAAGGAAAATGATGAAGTATATGTTGTTTTCAGGGTCACTGTGTCAGAGACGATTGTATGAGCTCATTTGCTTCCTTTTCCTCCTGAATGCATAGTGCAAATATATCTCCCAGCCTTCCCTGCCTTAGCATGGGGCCAGGATACTGAGATTTGATCAATTTGGTCAATACACTTTGAGGGATCTTGTGATCTCCATACTCTCTGTTTCTCCTTGTCTTGAAGCTAGACGCAGCGAATACGGTAGAGTAACATAAGGACTTATAAAGGTGGCAGAAATCAAAGACAATCTATATTAAAGACATTGGTCTTTAGTTCCCCCCCAATAAGGTTTTTGCTGGTTTTAATATTAGTAAATGTCTCCCTTAAACTACAAATGATTTATCTTCTGCTGTTTTAAGATATTAGGTTGTTAGTTCGCATAACCCTAATGTAATGGTGGAAACTTTATTTCCAGGAAGAGTTTGTGATAATTAGTATCATCTCTTCCTTAAATGTTTAGTAGAATTACTAGTGAATCCTTATCCTCTTCCCCCTCCTCCCCCCTTCTTCTTCGTCTCCTTCTTCCTCTTCCTCTTCATATTCTTCTTCTTTCCTCTTTCCTCTTCCTCCTCCTTCTTCTTTAAATAACCATGGTACTTTCAAGGTTATTTTTTAATTGAGTGAAATTTGGTAGTTTGTGTCTTTCATGAAAACTGTACATCATTTCAATTGCTTATTTACTTGTCTTCCCCATTAGACTGTTAAAGACTCCTTGAGAAAAGAGAAACTGCCTCTTTTCTTTAAGATTCCAGATCTGAGCATAGAGTCAGGCACAGGATAAATATTCAATAAATACTTCTTCAATAAATGAAGAGGTGGATGAGTCATTTAGTAGGGATCATAGTGGGACCGTGAGGAGTTTCATAGGGGAAAACCAGAGGTAGATCAGGAGGGGTTAAGATGAAAGAAGCAGCAGTAGCCCACAAAGAAAGGCCAGCACAAACAAAATCAGGAGGAGACAAGGGCAGGGAATGGCAAAGTGTGTACATCTTGAGGTATTGAAGTAGAAGTTAAGCTGGATTAAGATAAGCCAGAACTAAGCCAAGGGGTTTACTGAACAGAGGAGCTTGGATATTAGTCTGTGTACATTGAGAAGCTATTGAAGGTTTTTGAAAAGGGGAGTTCTAAGAACTATTCTGTGATTAAAAAGATGTTTCTGGTGGCACAATGTGGGACTGATTAGAGAGTGTGGAGACGAGAGGCAATGAAAGCAGTTAGGAGGCTGCTGAAATACTGCTTCAGCAAGTAATAATGGGAACTCAAATTTGGCTGTGCTGCAAGTGTAAGAAAAAAAAATTTTTTTTTTCAAAAGTAGAATTCTTAAGATATTTTTCATTTGGATGAGTGGTAAATGAAGAGATGATGGGTAATCCTGAGTTTAGGTGGACAGAAACGTCATTAACTAAGACACAACTGCAAGTGAAAGGACACTTTGGCTGCAAAGAGGAGCATAACCACCACCACAGAGAGGGTTCTGGAACTCAAGAAAATTGATGAAGATGATGGAATCACATGGATAGTAGCAGAAGCCAAATCTCCTGAAATAAATGAGAACAGTGGATGAGAAGAAGCCCAAGGAATGGGGGAAATACTCCACATACGCAGAGAAAAAAAGAGAAAGCTGGTGAAGTTCTGGCAAAAGAAGGAGAAGAGAGAAGAAAGCCCAGAGATGTGATCATCTTTCAAGAAAGCATTTCCCGGAAATGCTGCTGACTGGGAGACAGTGTAGCAGAACCTGGAAAAGGCTAGAGCCAGGAGTCAGAAAGATTTCCTACTGAATCTCTGCTTTAACCTCTGTCCATTGCAAGACTGTGAGCAAGTTACACTACCTATATCTGGACAGTGAAGGCAATCTTACAACTTATCTCCTAAGGCTCTTGCAAAATATAAATGTGAAATAATATCCTTGAAGTGTTTCTTACTTCATGTGGCATGTAGATAACAATCAGTATTATCGACTATTATCAACAACAGAAGATGCTGCAGAGAGGTTGAAAAGAATGAGGGAGAGAAGCCAATGAAAGTTTTGCTCCTCTGGAAGGCAAGACTGGTTACAAACCTGTAGAAACTACACTTACTCAGCCATGGGGTTTTCAAGTCTTTTCGTAATACAGATATCTTTATAATTCTTACCTGCAGGATGTTTGGAGAGAGAGAGAGAGAGAGAGAGAGAGAGAGAGAGAGAGAATGTGTGTGCGTGTGTGTGTGTGTGTGTGTGTGTGTGTGTACCCACCTGAATAAAACTTGTTAATTCTAAATAAGTCTGACAGTTTATATGAAAAGAGGTTCCAAGGAATATATCAAGAAGGTTACCATTTTTCTATTTTCTTCTGGAAAGATATATGAAGAAATGCCTCAAAGAAAGGAATCAAAGGCAAATAACTCTAATTTGGCTTTATTTCTTTTCGGAAAATTTGTTATTTTATCACAGCATATTATCCTTCTTATTCCTTTATGTATTTATATATGTATGTATGTATGTATGTATTAGGCTTGAACTTGAATTAGGCAGCGCTTGAACTCATCACTCAGAGATCAAAACCTGAGCTGAGATCAAGAGTGGGAGGCTTAACCAACTGAGCCACTCAGGTATACCCCTTTTCCTATTCCTTTATTTTTCTTTTTAAAAAAGATTTTATTTATTTATTTGACAGAGAGAGAGATCACAAGTAGGCAGAGAAGCAGGCAGAGAGAGAAGGGGAAGCAGGCTCCCTGCTGAGCAGACAGCCCGATGTGGGGCTCAATCCCAGGACCCTGAGATCATGACCTGGGCCAAAGGCAGAGGCTTTCACCCACTGAGCCACCCAGAGACCCCCTTATTCCTTTAAGCAAATAAAAAATTTGGCCTTTGATCATGATTTGAACTTGAGCCTCTTGGCTTATAAAATGAGTCGGTAAATCAACAAAAGCCAGATGTCTCTGAATTTTAATGTTCAAATAGAATCTTTAGAATTAAAGCGTATGTAGCATTTTTTGACATATGATTTGATAGTCTAATCAAATTAATTTTTCTAGGGGGTTTGGAAAGGAGATTGCAAAATGTGAGATGCAAGCTCAGGAGTTGGAGTATGGTTCTGAAAAATGTATTTTAAATGTCTCTGAATGTAAGGAAGGTCGATTGGGTCAAAATAGAGTAGCAATCGCCCTCGGGTACGTCAGGCGGCACGCACACAATTTCCACACGTGTGTCATAGGCACTGATTGCGTTTCTGGGTGAAGGTGCAGACAGCATCCTTACCCAGTAGAGAGCTTTCAGCTCTTCCACCTTATGGTAATTTCTGCAAAGGAGACACAACTGCTTGCTCGCCTTTCTTTTTCTTCGGGCCACATTTATTTCAGTGGAGCTCAGTGACTGACTCTCCTCCACAGCCCTGACATGTCTCCAGAGGCGAAATCCCTAGTTTTCTTCTGTTGGATAAAGACCAAAACGAGAGCTGCTTTTTAACTTTCTTCTTTGCTAACCTATGAAGGCACAAGAGCAGACCGTACTTTTGATTACTGATGCGAGTCTACTGTGGTCATCAAATATTATACAATAAACTGTTTACATAGCAGCCTTTTTTACAGGTTTTAAATCTTCGCAAGCTGCCAGTTTCTGAAGTTGAGTCCGCCAGCTGGCAGACAGAGAGGTGCTTGTGTGCTAGTTGATTGAGGTAATTAACAGCCCAAACTGTCAGAAGGGGACAGCAGGCAAAAAGTTCTTGCCCCAGGGTCACAGCTGGACTCCAACCACTTGCTCCTGATTTACCATTAAAAGTAATAATGGAAGTAATATTGGTATTAAATTATAAAATCAAGGGTCAAACTAAAATTCTGGTTTGTACCACACATTCACTAGCAGCAAATTAACGATTTGTCTTGCAGTGACTCTGCGGTTCTAAATGACCCCCGGAGGGGGAAAAATCAGCAAATTCCATTTGGGCAACAGAATGTGGAGTTTGATACACTTAAAGAAGCAAAATGGTATCTTTCACTTTGATTTCTTTCCATAAATATAGTCATTAATGGGATATAGTTTAATGTTTAAGAAAATAACACTCCCCCCCACCCCGTATTAACAGATCATGCTTAGAGCAGGTCTGTTTGTTTATGATATAGTATTTAGGATTTTTAAAAATATTTATTTATTTATTTATTTATTTGGAAGACAGAGAGAGTGGGAGGTGGGGAGGGTAGGGGGAGAGAGACTCTTAAGCAGACCACACTGAGCACTGAGCAAGGAGCTGAGGTGGGGCTACATCTCCTGACCCTGAGATCATGACTTGAATGGAAAGATGCTTAACCCACTGAAGGACCCAGAAACCCCTAGAATTTAGTTTTTATTGTTGTATGTTTGACTGAGTGCAGATATTAGATGAAAAGCATCAGAGTATCCTCACCCTTAATTTTGCTTTGCAGTTCACATTGAGCAACATTTTATTCACAGCGTTATATTTTCCTAAGGTGAGCCTAGGTAAGAGGTGGGTTGGTAGGGAAAGGGAGAGATAGATGCATGGATAGAGACCCAGACTGGTAGATTCAGATACATATCCTAAGCATATTTTTTAAAGTGTAGTTTTTAGGGTATAATCATTATTATGAGAGGCTTCTCAAAATTTTAAGAGAAAAATGCATGGGTCTTGCTATTTTGAGTGAAAGCTTAACTTCCGAAATTTGATTATACCTTTCTAGCAAAGATCACCTTTGATGTCACAAGAGAAATAAGCTATTACAACTTCATGGAAACATTTTCTTTCACATATCCGTGAATTCCAAGGCATTGTGCACCATTGAGAATTTATGACTCATCTGAAAAACAATTGTTAGACTTGTTTATTTATAAAATCAATGAAAATAACTTTTAAAATTTCTCAAAGAAATTACATAAATATGAAAATGTAACTTTTCTGAAAATGTAACAGTGTGCTCAGTGGCTGTTGAAGAGATTTTAAAATGTATTTACAAACATACGGGCTCCTTTGTACTGTTCCGTCTTTCGTCTGAGACATGTGGGAGACTGAACATAGAAATGCAGAAGAAGAAACCTAACATGTTCCCTTTAGTTTCCTTATCTTTGGCACCTGAATAAAGTAAAGTGCTAAGCTCAATCAAATGAGCAAGGCTTTTCAAAATCTAATTGTTTACTACATTTTATAACACTGTGCTAAGAACTGTAGCGAGAAAAATAACTTTATGATGTGGTTTCTGGGGGCGCCTGGTGGCTAGTCAGTTGAGCTTCTGACCTTGATTTCGCCTCAGGTTATGATCTCAGGGTCCTGGCATCCAGCCCTGCCTCAGGCTCTGCTCTCAGCCAGGAGCCTCCTTAGGATTCTTTCTCTCCTTCTGTGCCTCCCTCTGCTTGGCTTTCTATCTCTCTCAAAAAAAAAAAAAAAAAAAAAAACTCAAAAAAAGAAAAAAAGATGTGGTTTCTACTGTTTAAGAAGTTCAGTGTCCAGGTGAGAATAGAAAGAATAAACCATAAAAACAAACAAGAATGTAATAATCTAATATGTGCCACAAGGCTTGTTGGTTGAAAACTTAGGTAAGAAAAGACCCAGAGATTGATAAGCTAAGTTTGCCTGGAGTGGATAGCCATGAATTTCTGAGTGTGGATTTTAATCTACAGACATTGATAAGCTATTAAAAGTTTTTCTTTTTTTTTTTTTTTTAAAGATTTTATTTATTTATTTGACATAGAGAGACACAGTGAGAGAGGAAACATAAACAGAGGAGTGGGAGAGGGAGAAGCAGGCTTCCCACTGAGCAGGGAGCCTGATGCAGGGCTCAATCCCAGGATCCTGGGATCATGACCTGAGTCGAGGGCAGACACTTAACGACTGAGTCACCCCTATGCCTCTAAAAGATTTTCAAAAAGGGAGTGCAGTGATAAAATTTTTAGAAATTAATTTTATTGTCAAGTGCAGAGCAGATTTTATTGAGCAACAATAGGAGGTAGAGAAATGGTCAGAAAGCTTTCATGACAGTTGTGAAGAAAGGAGATGAAAAGATAAAGATATATATAGAAAGATATATATTTAATTATATATTTATATGTATCTACACAAAATGTAGGGTCATTTGTTGTTTTTTTATTTTTAATTAACATATAATGTATTATTTGCTTTAGGGGTACAGGTCTGTGAATCCTTACGATTCACAGCACTCACCATAGCATATACCCTCCTCAATGTCCATCGTCAAGCCACCCCATCCCTCCCAGCCCCCTCCCTCCAGCAAACTTCAGTTTGTTTTCTGAGATTAAGAGCCTCTTATGGTTTGTCTCCCTCCCTGGTCCCATATTGTCTCATTTTTCCCTCCTTTCCCTCCATGACCCCTGCCCTGCCTCTTAAATTCCTCATATCGGAGAGATCATATGATAGTTCTCTTTCTCTGATTGGCTTATTTCACTTAGCATAATACCCTCCAGTTCCATCCATGTCATTGCAATTGGCAAGATTTTGGTTGTTTGATGCTGCATAGTATTCCAGTGTGTGTGTGTGCATGTGTGTATGTGTATCACATCTTCTTTATCCATTCATCAGTTGATGGACATTTAGGCTCTTTACATAGTTTGGTTATTGTGGACATTGCTGCTATAAACATTCAGGTGCCCATCCTCCTTTGGATCCCTACCTTTGTATCTTTAGGATAGACACCCAGTAGTGTGATTGCTGGGTTGTAGGGTAGCTCTATTTTCAACTTTTTGAATAACCTCCATACTGTTCTCCAGAGCAGCTGCACCAGCTTGCATTCCCACCAACACTGTAGGAGGGTTCCCCTTTCTCTGCATCCTTGCCAGCACCTATCTTATCCTGATGGATTAATTTTGACCATTCTGACTGGTATTAGGTGATATCTCACTGTGGTTGTGATTTGTATCTTCCTGATGTTGAGTAATGTTGAACACTTTTTCATGTGTCTGTTGGCCATTTGGATGTCTTCTTGCCAAAATGTCTGTTCATGTCTTCTTCCCATTTCTTGATTGGATTATTTGCTCTTTGGGTGTTGAGTTTGATAAGTTCTTCATAGATCTTGGATACTAGCCCTTCATCTGACATGTCGTTTGCAAATATCTCCTCTCATTCTGTTGGTTGTCTTTGGTTTTGTTGACTGTACTTTGCTGTGCAAAAGCTTTTGATCTTGATGAAGTCCTAATAGTTCATTTTTGCCCTTGCTTCACTCACCTTTGGCGATGTTTCTAGGAAGAAGCTCCCTTCTCATTGAGTAGGGAGCCTGATGCAGCTGAGGTCGAAGAGGTTGCTGCCTGTGTTCTCCTTAAATTTTGATGGATTCTTGTCTCACATTGAGGTCTTTCATCCATTTGGAGTCCATTTTCATGTGTGGTGTAAAGAAATGGTCCAGTTTAATTCTTCTGCATGTGGCTGTCCAATTTTCCCAACAGCATTTGTTGAAGAGGTTGTCTTTTTTTCCTTTGGACATTCTTTCCTGCTTTGTCGAAGATTAGTTGACCATAGAGTTGAGAATATATTTCTAGGCTCTCTATTCTGTTCCTTTGATCTATGTGTCTGTTTTTGTGCCAGTACCTTACTGTCTTGATGATTACAGCTTTGTAATAGAGCTTGAAGTCTGGAATTGTGATGCCACCAACTTTGGTTTTCTTTTTCAACATTCCTCTGGCTATTCAGGGTCTTTTCTGGGTCCATATAAATTTCAGGATTATTTGTTCCATTTCATTGAAAAAAACTTGATGGTATTTTGATAGGGATTGCATTTAATCTGTAGATTGCTCTGAGTAGCATAGACATTTTCACAATATTTGTTCTTCTGATCCAGGAACGTGGAACTTTTTTCAATTTCTTTGTGTCTTCCTCAATTTCCTTCATGAGTACTTTATAGTTTTCTGAGTACAGATTCTTTGCCTCTTTGGTTTGATTTATTCCTATGTATCTTATGGTTTTGGGTGCAATTGTCAATGGGATCGACTCCTCAATTTCTTTTTCTTCTGTCTTGTTGTTGGTATATAGAAATGCAACTGATTTCTGTGCATTGATTTTATATCCTGACACTTTACTGAATTCCTTTATGAGTTCTAGCAGTTTTGGAATGGAGTCTTTTGGGTTTTCCACATAAAGTTTCATATCATCTGGAAAGAATGAGAGTTTGACTTCTTTGCTGATCCGGATGCCTTTTATTTCTTTCTTTTCTTTTCTTTTTTTTTTTTTTTTTTTTTTTTTTTTTGCCTGATTGCTGAGGCTAGGACTTCTAGTACTATGTTGAATACCAGTGGTGAAAGTGGACAGCCCTGCTGTATTTCTGACCTTAGGGGAAGAGGTCTCAGGCTCCCCATTGAGAATGATATTCACTGTGGGTTTTTCATAAGTGGTTTTGATGATATTGAGGTATGTACCTTCTATGCCTACACTGTGAAGAGTTTTGATCAAGAATGTATTCTATAATTTGTCAAATGCTTTTCAGCATCTATTGAGAATATCATATGGTTCTTGTTCTTTCTTTTATTAATATATTGTATCACATTGATTGATTTGTGGATGTTGAACAAACTGTGCAGTCCAGGAATAAATTCCACTTGGTCATGATGAATAATCCTTTTAATGTACTGTTGGATCCTGTTGGCTAGTATTTTGGTGAGAATTTTTGCATCCATCTTCATCAGGGTTATTGGTCTGTAATTCTCCTTTTTGATGGGGTCTTTGTCTGGTACTGGGATCGAGGTGATGCTGGCCTCATAAAATGAGTTTGGAAGTTTTCTTTCTATTTCTATTTTTTGGAATAGTTTCAGGAGAATAGGTATTAATTCTTCCTTATATGTTTGTTAGAATTCTCCTGGGAAGCTATCTGGCCTTGGGCTCTTGTTTGTTGGGAGATTTTTGATGACTGCTTCAATCTCCTTACTGGTTATGGGTCTGTTTAGGTTTTCTTTGTCTTCCTGGTTCAGTTTTGGTAGTTTATATGTCTTTAGGAGTGCATCCATTTCTTCCAGATTGTCAAATTTGCTGGCATATTGTTGTTCATAATATGTTTTTTTTTAATTTTTTAGACTTTTTAAAAAAAGATTTTATTTATTTATTTGACAGACAGAGATCACAAGTAGGCAGAGAGACAGGCAGAGAAAGAGAAAGGGAAGCAGGTTCCCTGCCGAGCAGAGAGCCTGATGCAGGGCTTGATCCCAGGACCCTGAGATCATGACCTGAGCTGAAGACAGAGTCTTAATCCACTGAGCCACACAGGCATCCCCGTAATATGTTCTTATAATTGTATTTCTTTGGTGTTGGTTGTGATCTCTCCTCCTTCATTCATGATTTTATTAATTTGGGTCCTTTCTCTTTTCTTTTGATAAGTCTGGCCAGGTTTTTTTCTTTCAAAAAACCTAGTTTCATTGAACTGTTCTGCTGTTCTTTTGGTTTCTAGTTCATTGATATCTGCTCTGATCTTTATTATTTCTCTTCTCCTTCTGGTTTTAGGCTTTATTTGCTGTTCTTTCTCCAGCTCCTTTAGGTGTAGGGTTAGATTATATATTTGAGAACTTTCTTGTTTCTTACTTTCCTCTCAGGACTGCTTTTGCTGTATCCCAAAGATTTTGAGCAGTTGTGTTTTCATTTTCATTTGCTCCTATGAATTTTTTAAATTCTTCTTTAATTTCCTGGCTAACCCATTCATTCTTTAGGGTGTTCTTTAGCCTCCATGTATTTGGGTTCTTTCCCACTTTCTTCGTGTGGCTGAGTTCTAGTTTCAAAGCATTGTGGTCTGAAAATATGCAAGGAATGATCCCAATTTTTTGGTACCAGTTGAGACCTGATTTGTGACCCAGGATGTGATCTCTTCTGGAGAATGTTCCATGCACTAGAGAAGAATGTGTATTCTGTTGCTTTGCAATGGAATGTTCTGAATATATCTGTTATGTCCATCTGGTCCAGTGTGTCATTTAAAAGCCTTTATTTCCTTGTTGATCTTTTGCTTAGATGATCTGTCCATTTCAGTGAGGGGGGGGTGTTAAAGTCCCTTACTATTATTTATTATTGTCGATGTGTTTCTTTGATTTTGTTATTAATTGGTTTATATAATTGGCTGCTCCCATCTTAGGGACATAAATATTTAAAATTTTTAGATCTTCTTATTGAATAACACTTTAAGTATGATATAGTGTCCTTCCTCATTTCTTATTACAGTCTTTGGCTTAAAATCTAATTGATCTGATACAAGGATCGCTATCCCTGCTTTGTTTTGATGTCCATTAGCATGATAAATTATTTTTCACCCTTCACTTTAAATCTAGAGGTATCTTTGGGTCTAAAATGAGTTTCTAGTAAACAGCATATCGATGGGTCTTGTTTTTTTTTAATCCATTTTGATACCCTGTGTCTTTTGATTGGGGCATTTAGCACATTTACATTCAGGGTAACTATTGAAAGATATGAATTTAGTGCCATTGTATTGCCTGTGTGGTGAGTGTTACTGTATCTTGTCTCTGTTCCCTTCTGGTCTGTTACTTTTAGACTCTCTCTTTGCTTAGAGAACCCCTTTTAATATTTCCTATAGGGCTGGCTTGGTATTTGCAAATTCTTTTAGTTTGTGTTTGTCCTGGAAGCTTTTTATCTCTCCTATTTTCAATGACAGCCTAGCTGGATATAGTATTCTTGGCTGCATACTTTCCTCATTTAGTGCTCTGATTATATCATGCCAGCACTTTCTGGCCTGCCAGGTCTCTGTGGATAGGTCTGCTACCAATCTAGTATTTCTACCATTGTATGTTACAGACCTCTTGTCCTGAGTCACTTTCAGAACTTTCTCTTTGTCACTGAGACTTGTAAGTTTTACCAGCAGATGACAGGGTGTTGACCTCTTTCTATTGATCTTGATGGGGGTTCTCTGTGCCTCCTGGGTTTTGATGTTTTTTCCCTTCCCCAAATTAGGGAAGTCCTCTGCTATAATTTGCTCCAATATACCTTCTGCCCCCCTCTCTATTTCTTCTTCTTCTGTGATACCAATTATTCTAATATTGTTTCATCTTATGGTATTTCTTATCTCTTGAATTCTCCCCTTGTGGCCCAGTAGTTGTTTGTCTCTCTTTTTTCTCAGCTGCTTTATTCTCCATCATTTTGTCTTCTATATCACTAATTCTCTCTTCTGCCTCATTTATCCTAGCAGTAACTGCCTCCATTTTTTATTGCATCTCATCAATAGCTTTTTTGATTTCAACATGGTCAAATTTTAATTCTTTTTTTAAAAAAGATTTTATTTATTTATTTGAGAGAGAGAGCACGAGAGGGGAAAAGGTCAGAGGGAGAAGCAGACTCCCGCTGGAGCGGGAGCCCGATGTGGGACTCGATCCTGGGACTCCAGGATCATGACCTGAGCCAAAGGCAGTCGCTTAACCAACTGAGCCAACCAGATGCCCCGATTTTAGTTCTTTTATTTCTCCAGAGAGGGATTTTATTTCTCCTGAAAGGTATTCTCTAGTATTTTCCATGCTTTTTTTAAGCCCAGCTAGCACCTTGATAATCATCAACCTGAACTCTAGTTCTGACATTTTAATAATGTCCATATTGATTAAGTCCCTAGCCATCAGTACTGCCTCTTGTTCTCTTCTTCTTTTTTTTTTTGAAGTGAGTTTTTTCTGCCTTGTCATTTTATCCAGAGTAGATTAGATGACTGAGAGAACAGAATAGTAAAAGGGTAGCAATATACAAAAATATACAGAAAAATATACACTATACAGAAAAATATACACTAACCAAATCAGAAGAGACCTAAAACCAGGGTTAGAAGAAAGGAAAACAAAAAATATATATATGTGTGTGCGCGTGTGTGTGTGTGTGTGTGCGCGCGCATATATATACCCAAAATGAAGTGTGTGGCTCTGTTCTATTCACCAGTCTAAATATATAATATATATATATTTATATTTATATGTATTTATTTTTATATTATTATATTATAAAACTATATATAATATTATATATAATAATATATAAAATATACAATGTTTAATAATATGATATATAATATTATAGATATAATATTATATATATATATTTAAACTGGAGAATATATATAAGACATATAAAATATATATTATATATTTACATATAATATTTATAATATATAATATTATATATAATATTTATATAATTTTATATTTATTTTAATATTTTATATTTTATATGTATATTTTATATTTTATATTTATTTTATATTTAATTATATATTATTTATTTATATTTTATTTTATATTTTATTTTATATTTAAATTATATTTTAAATTTATATAATTTTATATTATTATATTATGATATTAAATAATGTATATTATATATAATATCAATATTAAATATTAATATTAGAATTAATATTATTAATATTAATATTAATTAATATATTAATTAAAATCAATTATAATGTAAATTAATATTACTCGATAATTCATTAATATATTAATAAATACATTATATATTATATATGATATAATATTGCTATATAATATATGTAGCAATATTATATTATAATGTTGCTATATAATATATTATAAATAATATTATAAATATTATATATATATATATATATATATATATTTATATATAGACTGATGAATAGAACAGAGCCACACACTTCATTTTGGGTGTATTTTGGTCTGTTAGAAGAAACTGCCTCTCAAAATTTTGAAGGAAGAAAAACATGTATACAAAAATAAGGGTAAATATGATGGAGGGATGGAACATGAATGAAAAGATGAAAATTAAAAAAGATTTTTAAAAAGGTATTGATAAGATAAAATAGTTTAAAAAGGTTAAAACAGGAAAGAGGAAAATTAAAAAAATAGAATAAGAAGAAAATAAAATTTAAAAAATTTAACTTTGAAAGACTAAAGGATCATGGGGGAAAAGCCATGAATTCTATGTGCTGTATTCCTCGAACTCTGAAGTTTTGCAGTTCTTATTGATCGGTGAACTTGGTCTTGGTTGGATGTTCTTGTTGATCTCCTGGGGGAGGGGCCTGTTGCAGTGATTCATAAATTTCTTTGCCTGAAATGGAATTGCACTGCCCTTGCCAGGGGCCAGACTAAGTAATCTGCTTGGGTTTGCTCTCGGTAGCTTTTGTTCCCTGAATGCTTTCTGTACACCTTTGGAGGATGAGAATGAAAATGGCAGCTTCCCAATCCCCTGCCCTGGAGGAGCGGAGAGCTCTGGTCCCCACTCTTCAATTCACTTTCAGAGAAAAGCAGTTAATCACTCCTGCCTCCCTGTTCTCTGGCTGCACTCCATGCTCACCTGGCCTGTGACTGAGCATTTCTATCTCTGGCACACAGCCCTGTTTGGAGTCTCCAACCCAGTAGATCCCTGCAGCATGCTCCGGCCTGCTACCCCTGGGGGAGGAAGGTAAGTCTCCCCAGATCTGCTACTTGTGGGATCCCTGCTTGAAGAGCAGTGGCCCAACCCTCCTGGGGATCACAGCCTATGGTAACCATGAGCTGAGAGCCCACACCTTAGCTCTGTCTCTATAGCCTGCTTCCCCATTCCAACACCTGAGGTTCTGCCACACTCAGGCACCCCCAGTCTTACTGTGACCCCAAGGGACCTGAGACCACAATGTGCCCACAAAGGCTCCACCTCCCACTTAGGCTCTGAAGTGACGTCTCTCAGTGGAGCCAACTTCTAAAAGTTCTGATTTTGTGTTCTGCTGCTCTACCACTTGCTGATAGCTGGCCCCTCCCCCCGAGGTCTCTCTTTCCATATACCTTCTCAGATTCACTTCTTCGCACATCCTAACTTCCAGAAAGTGGTCGTTTTTCTACTCATAGAATTGCTGCTATTCTTCTCTTCAATCTCCTGTTGAGTTTGTAGGTGTTCAGAATTGTTCAATAACTATCTAGCTGAATTCCTGGGACCTGACAAAATTCACATCTTCTCCTCCTCCACCATCTTGCTTCTCCCTCTCCTCATTCATTAATTGTTTTATATTTCTTTTTGGCAATTTACTTCTTTTTTTTTTTTTTCAATTAGAGGTTTTAAATAAACCTCTAAGCCTTCGAAGATATTTTATTGCCATTCTAGCAAAAAATTGGAAACCTACCACTGAGCCCCATCCAGGAAAAAGCATTGGCTCTAAGGAAACTCAAAGGTGTGGGCCTGGTCTGCCAAGGTCTACAAGGTCTTGGTTTAGGTGACTGCTAGAAGGCAAGCCTGATGTGTGTGAAATGGTTGAAAACCATTCCGATACAGCTAACAAAAGCTGAGATTTGGGAAGCTCAGTGTGTAATTCAGAAGACTCTGTCCAAATACAGCTAAGTCTCCATGAAACAAAACATACTAGATAAAATTCCTAGCCTTTTATAGAACCTAGAATATAGTAATTTCAATCCAAAGTGAAGATTAGAACATTGATGAAGACTTTTCTTAGAAATTATAATACTGATAAACAAATATTGGCATTCAATTAGCCTAAACTTTCAAAAGTTTAAATTTTCTTTCTCCCAAGCACTTCAAAAAGCTTTTTTACTATGGAAGTTTTTATACACAAAAAAATAGGGAGAACAGTAGAATGAATCTCATGTACCCATTACATAGCTTCAATAGTTACCATTGTCAATCTTACTTATCCCCCAATTTTTGTGGGCAAATTTTTTTTTTAATTTTTAAAAATCAAGCCTTAAACATCATATCTTTCATCTGAAAATTCTTCAGACAGGAAAAATGCTCTATTCTTTCATTTAACTTATCAGTTATTTTATTTAATTAATTAATTAATTAATTAATTTATTTATTTGACAGAGAGAGCACAAGTAGGCATAGTGGTAAGCAGGCAGAGAAGGAGAGAGGGCTTGATCCTAGGACTTTGGGATCATGACTTGAGCCAAAGGCAGACAATTAACTGACTGAGCCATCCAAGTGTCCCATTTACTTATCAATTTTTAAAACACATCTTAAGGATAATAAATCTTTGCCTATAATATAAGTAGGATTTTTAAAACATATTATGGTTTTTAATTTGTTAATGTTTTTATTTTTGTCATGTGACATATGTGTGTGCTTAAAATAATCATTCTTTCCCTTTTGTTGTTTCTTAGGCTATAAAGGAATTTACCCTTTTTTTTTTCCTATTACTTGTATGGTTTCATATCCTACATTTGGACCTGATTAGTTTGGAATTTATTCTGTGAAAAAAAATCCATTCTTAAGTATTTGTATATGATTATCCACTGAACAATGGGGATCCTTTTGCTGAGTCCAATGCTTAACCCACTGGCCCATGCAGTGCCCCCGGTCTCACTAATTTTTAAGGATAAAAGTGGAAATCAATTAGGGAAAGTTGTATTGAGGTTGTAGGGAAAGGACTCTCGATTCCAGCAAAAGGAAACAGCACATATAAAGACAACCAGAGACAGGATGGTACCTTCAGAGAATTACCAGCACTTTCTTTTAACTGTAGAAAACACAAGACTAGAGACATAGCAGCTTATTTTTATAGAGTGTTTACTCTGTACCAGCCATTGGACTAAGGACTTTATCAGCATCATTTCTTTTAATCCCTACAAACGTGGCAATGTGACAGTACTATTATATTCATTATTTTGCAGGATGTGAAATTGAAAACAAGAGACTTGAAGTAACTTCCTAGAATCACAGAGCTAGGTTGTGGTAGAGCCAGGATTCAAATCCATCATTGTTTGGATCCAGGGCCCAAGTTCTTAATGGCTCCCCTGCTCTATCTTAGAGAATCTGGTGGTCACCAAAAGGTCTTCAGCAAAAGGGTGTATTTAACTTTCTAGAGGTCCTTCTGGAGGAGAATGTGTTAGACAGGCCTTGTGGAGGTCTATGCAAGTTGTGCAAGCTCTATGTGGAGCTTAATGCAAGTTGGATGGGAAATAATAGTTCTAGAGTTGACCTGAGTGGGGAGGATGTAATGGGAGGATACAGGGATGAAGATATTATATAGGTGGGATTTACTTTCTCACTGGATGTGGAAAGGAAAACAGGAAAAATAGATTTGGGCTTGGGCAGCTGAGTGGATAGTGGTTAATCACTGAATTAAGTAATTAATTCATCAATTACTGAATAAACCAACCCATGATAATTTATAGAAAAATCCACAACATACAATTTGAAGTATCTTGATGAAATATATAGTTAATATGATTATTTGGACAGCAGTTGGGAACCAACATAGTTTAATTATAAGATGATAACATTTAGTACATAACTTTGTCAAGTAATGAATTTGATTTTGGCCTGAAATATTTTCCCCAACAGTGTTACTTACTAATAAGACATGTGGGCAATGACCAAACATGACCAAACACAGATGCTGATGCCTACTAGAAATTCCACAGCCTGCTGAACTGTCTTTCATAAGGCTAATCTCTTAAAGCATTTTTGGTTTATATCCTCTATAATAACTTTCCCTGGAGGATATCTGGTGAAAGATTATTGGGGATTATTTTTATAGAATTAGAATTGCCCAGTATTTTCTTAATGTATTGTTGGCAAACACGTCAAAATAAAAGTCAGCTTTTACAAATAAGCTAAAGAGGCAGTTTTTTATTTAAGAACTCAGCTTTTTAGTCACCATTTATTGGACCTTACCAAATATGGTATTTTCTTAGAACATACTTTTCTTTGAACATTCCTGTCTTCTTGACTAGTCTAGATTTTTGTAATTTGCTCCTTATTAGGCTTCTTGAGAAAATGTAGTGGGTAAAGAAGATAACTGTCCATCTGTTTAATGTGCTTTCATATAGAGCAGTAGCTCTAAACAGTTCTCAAATAAGACTTCTTGGGCAGCTGGGTGGCTCAGTGGGTTAAAGCCTCTGCCTTCGGCTCGGGTCATGATCCCAGGGTGTTGGGATCCAGTCTCATATCAGGCTCTTTGCTCGGCAGGGAGCCTGCTTCCTCCTCTTTCTCTCTCTGCCTGCCTCTGTCTACTTGTGATCTCTATCTGTCAAATTAATAAATAAAATCTTTAAAATAAGACTTCTTTATATTACTTTTTATATATTCTAGGCATTGCAAGTTTTTTTAAATTACACTATACTACCTTATTGAGGTGCAACATTTTCTTAAATTTCGTATCAGAGTTTCTGATCAATATGAAATAATTGTCCAGAGTCAATACAATTCTAATCTAAATTAAAGAAACATGACCTTAGGATTAGTCTGTGCTACTTTATCTTAGGTAAATGTAATGTTTCAATTAAAAAATATTAACAAAATTCACCAGCTTTTATCAGTTAGGATTCGTTTTGGTTGACTTAACATGGCCCCAAATAGCAGTGGCTTAAAATAGGTTTATTTCACTTTAACCTAATATCCCAAAGTAAGGATTCTGGGGCTAATATGACAATTCTGCTCCATGAAGTTCTAAGGAACATATCCTCACTACACCACCATCCCTAAGAGTAGTAGGCTGATAATGGCCCCCAAAATATCACATCTTAATACCTGAAACCTTAAATGTTACCTTATATGGGAAAAGAATCTTTACAAATGTGAATAAGCTAAGGACTTTGAGACATACATGTTTGGGAATTCATGTGGGTCCTAAATGCCATCACATGTGTCCTTATAAGTGGAGGTAGAGGGAGATTTGATACACATATTTAGGCAAAGGTGATGCAAAAACAGAGCAGAGAGAGATCTGAAGATTCTGGTCTTAGAGATTAGAGTATTGTGTCCCTAAGCCTGGGAATTCCACTCTCAAATTTGAATTCAATGAACAGATCCTCCCCTAGAGCCTCTGGAAAGAGCATGGCTTCAGACACTCTGACTTGGGCCCAGTGATACTGAGTTTGGACTTCTGACATCCAGAACTGTGAGAGAATCAATTTCTCCTGCTTTAATTACCAAGGTTGTGTAATTTGTTGTAGCTGGCACAGGACACTAACAGACAAGGATATTGTATATATTGTCATGGTTTGAGATAGACAAATATCTCACCCATTTTCTGAATGAGAATGTGTAGACAGAGGAAGATATATATTCATTCACTCACTTATTATTAAACCAATATGTATAGAAAGCCTGTTATATGCCTGGCATTGTTCTGTTTGGAATACACCAATGAAGAACATAGACTCTTATCTTTTTGGAACATTAATGCTAGCAGTTGAAGATAAATAAAGACAAACCACAAAATAAGGAAATCCATATATTATGTTAAAAGATTGAAAAATTCAATGGAAAAAAAGAAAAACTATAGAGCAAAATAAGGGGGCCATTCAGAAGTCAGGCAAGTTATAGTTTTAAATATATTGGTCATGGTAGGCCCTATTTCATTAAAAAGGTGGGATTTGAGAAATGACGTGAAAGGGTGAACATTAGCCAATAGAATATGTAAGGGAAGAGCTCTATAGGAAGAAGAAAGGGTTAGAGTGGGAACTTTGAGGTATGAGAATGCATTTTATGTTTTGGAAACAGCAAAGAGGCCAGTGACAGTGTATAGTGAAAATGGTAGATGAGGTCAGCAAGGAGAGGACAATCAAATAAGACCTTGAAAATTACAGTAAGATCTTTAATTATTTAAATGGAAGATATGAGCTGAGAAGTGACATGATCTGATTTAACTATCAAAAGGATCATTACAGCTGCACTGTTGAGGACAGACTATCTCTGTAGGCACAGAGATACCTATTAGGAGATTTTTGTAATAATCCAGGTGAGACATAAAAATGGTTCCCATTAGAGTTGTAACAGTACAAATGGAAATAGTTGGTTTCTGGTTACATCTGGAAGATGGAGCCAACATAAATTTTGAAAGATTGACTATGAGGTATGAGGGAAAAAAGAGGAATGAAAAATGATTCCAAAGACTTGAAGTTGACCAAATAAAAGGCTGATAATATTATCAAGAAAGACAAGAATACTGTAGATTAAGTGAGGGTTTGTTGGCATGGGGTGGGAGTGTCAGGGGAAGGCCAACGTTTGAGATGTTACACACCTATGTAGAGATGTCAAGAAGGCATTTGAATATGTGAATCTGGGAGAGAATCTGGAAGAGAGGTCTGAGATGGAGATATCCAGGGAGACTCTTTGCTTCTGGCAATAACAAACTACCTAAATTTAGGCCAATACACTTACCAAGAATAATCAGAAAATTTGGACAAAGTGTGAAAAAAATTGTTTGTAGGTACTGGTAAGCTACCAAAGCAGCAATGATTTCTGATGGTTTCTTGAGACAGAAGTGAAATGATGCATGCAGCTTCATGAAGGGGAAAAAAGTACAGTGAAGGGTATAGACCTTAGTATCTCTAAATGAAAATTGCAGGGATTGTCTTTTGGATTTAAGGTACATATAAAATTAAAATATGTATTAATAATTACATAAGAAAGATGGGTAATTGGAGTTATACTATTCTAAGGTGTTTGTAATATCATAAAATTATTCATAAATATAATAAATTATATCATATATTAATAAGTCAAAAAGCATGCTATAATCTCCAAACTAATCATTAAAATGAGTAATTTATCATTGAGAAGAAACAAAATGAGACCTAAGAGGATATAAAGCATTTGATTAATCATCTAGAAAGAAAGAGAGGAGGAAATGGAATGTAAGGCTGGCAGGGAGGAGGAGAAGAAAGCAAATGGTAAGACAGTTGATTGAAATTTCAATATATCAGGACTTACAGTGAATATAACATTATAAAGGCTCTCATTAAAATACAAATATGTCAAATTCTCTTAAAAAGCCACCTATGTGCTACTGACAAGAGATATACCTTGAATATAAAAATGGCAAAGGATTGAAAGCAAAAGAAGGCAGAGTCACAGCTGGGGCATCTACACTAATACCAACCTTGCTTTCAGGCAAGAAATATACCTAGAGATAGAGCAGGACATTGTGTAGTAATAAAAGTTCAATCCAGCAAGATGATTTAAGAATTTTAAATCTGCATGTACTTAATACACAGCTTGACAACACACAAAGCAAAAGTTGATGTAACTAAAAGGTTAAACAGAATATCTACAATCATTTGAGGAAATTTCAACATACATCTCTCAGACACTGATAAAATAGGCAGGAAAAAAATCAGTAAGAATATAAAAACAATTAACTTACTGGATTTAATTAAATCTATAGAATACCTTACACAACAACCATTAAACATCTATATTTTCAAATGTAACTGTAACATTTATCAAAATTGATCATAAAAATGCAGATTCACTAGAAAATTTCTAACAATCTCCAATACAATTCTAAAAAATACCTGAATCAAAAACAAAACTAATGGAATGTAGAAAATATTTTAAACTGAATAGTAATGAAGATATGATATATGAACACCTTGTGGGGAAATGAGACAAAAATTTATAGCTCTCTATGTATTGAAAAAAATGATCAAGTATCTGTCTCAAGAGGTTGTATAAAGAATAACAATCTAAACAAAAAGATAGAAAATAATCAAAAGAACATCAATTCATGAAATAATTTCTTTTTGAAAATAAAATGGATAAACATATGGAAAGATTGATAAAGGAAAAAAGAATAACTAATGTTGGAATGATCACCACATATTCTATAAACATTATGATGATCATAAGAGGACAAACGTTTCTACTGTAATAAATTCTAAAATTTGGGTGAAATAGACTTCTTCCTAGAAGAACATAACCTATCAAAACTAAAAAAAGAATTAAAAAATATGAAGAGTCCCATATCAGTTATGGAAATTGAGTCCATAATTAAAAACTTCCTTACAAAAAAGTTTCCAGGACTAGTTGTGAATAGTGAGTTATACCAACCATTTAAGAAAGACATAACACCAATCAATATTAACATATTCTTCCAAAAATAAAAACAGAGAAAGAATATTTTCCAACTTATTTCATAAAGCTAGCTTAATTTTGATAGAGCAGTATTTATTAACACATTGACAGAATAAAGAAAAAATAATATCCTTATAATGGCACATGCAGAAAACATTTGTCACAATTTGACATCCATTCATAAAAAGAGATATTAGAAAACTAGAAGTGAGATGGAAACTTCTTTAATCTCATCAGCGATAGTTACAGAAAACAGATAGTAAATATTCTAAATGGTGAAGTATTGAACACTTTCTGAAATCAGAAACAAAAGAAATGTGAATATATAAATGGTATTCTAAGACATGGTGCTTGGGATGCTTGGGTGGCTCAGTCAGTTAAGCATCCTACTCTGTTTCAGCTCAGGTCATGATCTCAGGGTCCTGAAATCAGGCCCCATGTCAGGCTCTACGCTGAATGTGGAGTCTGCTTGAGATTTCTCTCTCCCTCTCCCTTGGCTCCTGCCCCCCACCCCTTTCATGCCCTTTCTATCTCTCTAAAAACAAAACAAAACAAAACAAAACAAAACAAAAACAAAAACAAAAAACAAACAAACAAAAACCAAAAAGACAAAGGCATGGTGCTTGATGAGATCAGCCAGAGAATGTAAATGGAGAAAAAGAAGACTAAGAGATGAGTCCTGGAGAACTCCAACATTAAAGCATCATGGAAAAGAGGAAAGGACAAAGGATATTGAAAGAGAATTCTATATGAGGAAGAAAGAAAATCAAGAGAACAAGTAAGGAAAAAATGTCAAAGAAGAGGGAGGCATGAATTAAGACAAATACTCCTTACTACTCTAGATAAGGACCAAGAAATGACAACTTGAATGAGCAACCTGGCAATCTGTGGAGTAGTTGAGAAGAGTCATTTTGACAAAGTAGAAAAATATTGGATGAGTGAGTTTTTACATGTTTTCTGAAAACTTTTTAGCAAAGGAGAGAAAAGAAATGAAATGCTAGCTGACAAGGTAAGAGAGGTAAGAAAAGACTTTTTTATTCTAAAGATTTTATTGATTTATTTGAGAGAGCACAAGTAGACCAGAGGAGCAGAAGGAGAAGCAGACTCCCCACTGTGCAGGAAGCCCCATGCAGAACTTGATCCTAGGACCCTGGGATCATGACCTGAGCTGAAGGCAGACACTTAACCAACTGAGCCAGTCAGGAGCCTGAGACGATTTAAAAAAAAAAAAAAATGGATGAAGGTAAGGGGAATGGGATCAAGTACATATACAGGACAATTGGTAAGAATACAAGGTATTAAAGAGGGTCTGAGAGTAGCCCACAACCCTTCCGTTCATCCACCACTGATCAGAACTTTAGCAGGTGACTACATCTATAGACTGTAAGGAAGATTGAGATTTAATTCTCTACCTCACTGGCTCTATGCCCAGCTTTTTATTAGTAGTATTTTTTAATTACTGAGGAGGAAGCTGATAGCAATTTAAGTGGGGAACCACAGAATTCTCTGAGACACTAATATTTTCTCAACTACTACAGCTTATTTTATTGATTGGTAAACTGAAAGTTGGATTGGTTAATAATTACTAGAATTTATATAGCTAATAAAACCAGACAGAAACTTGGGTCTATTCAGGAATAAGACTGAACACACTATGTCCACAGTCTTTAAGTATATTGGAAGTATGTAGATTTTTGATTCTGAAATCAGCCCTATCCCCTAGCAGTGTGAATTAATCTCCTGTTTTGCTCTCCTGGCATTTCATATGTTTGTGCTATAACATTTATCACACTAGTTTTTAATGTGTATTTATTTATCTGTGCTAAGGGTCTTTTCCATGCCTCTCACCCTTCCATAATTGTACAAGGAACTCTTTAGGAACTGTGAATTATCTTGTTCATTTTTGTGTCCTACGTTTGACCCAGAAGGGCACAGAGGTAATGTTGTTGAATAAATGACCAAATAAATGAACTTTAAAACCCGTTAAAAGTTTAAATAGGACACAAAAGGCACTAACAGTTCAGAAAAAGATCAACACATCAGACTACACTAAAATTAGAGAATTGTAGAGAATCTCACCATTTTCAATTTCATGCTTGCAATTAAGAAAGTATTACAGAAATTCCCAGGTATTTTCCAAACATTTCTAAAATGTTTTAACTCTTTTAATGTCTTTGCAGAAATTCATGCTGCTTTAAGAATATTAGTGCAATAATTAAGGCTTAATCCAGACAAAATGTTTAATTAATTGCAAAATGATAGATTCCATTACACGGATAACATTTCTTTTGCCACAAATTAAGCATGAAATTGTTTCCTCAGTCTGAAAAGAATTTATTTCAGTCCTACGGGGACATCATTACCATTTTAATGTAAGTTAATATGCCTTTAATTTTATTAATACTCCCATTGTCAGGATTCCTTCTTTCATTTTGCTTTTATTTCAGAAAAAAAATTAGTTCTTTGTCTAAGATACCTGTTTTACTTATTTTCTTTATGATAGAAATTTAAAGCATTTATTAGAATTATTAGCTATTATGTGACCATTTAGTAATTTATGATCATTCCCATTACAAAATTTAAACTTTGCTCTCTTAAATTTGTGAGTGGAAGAGTAGCTTCAGAAATGTAGCCATCTATTCTCTGAATTCCAATGCATGGACCTTATTTAGCTTTAACAAAACCAGCTAACTAACAATATTTTCAATTTTTGACTTGGGAAAAGAGAAATAAAAGAAAGACTATTTCTTGAGTCATGAGAGCTTTCCCATGTTATTTTGTTAGTCACCAGACCAGTTTGACTGTAGGCAGTCTAACCAGATTGCCAAGATGAGAATGGTAAGGCTCAGAAAATGTCAGTTTCTTGCCCAAAGTCTTAAATATTAAGTGGTGGAGCCTAATGTTAAATCCCTAGATGTGTTGTCTCAAAGCTCATGAATCTGCTTTTGTTAAGGTCATCATTAGTTAACCTTCATTTGGCATTATCCACCTTTCTCTACCAACCAGTAGTGTTTGGCAAAATTTTTCACTGCTTCCTTCTTCCCCCCAAAGGTCATTTCCCTTTATTAAATGTTGACAAAATAAAAGTAGAAATAGGCCCCAGTTAGAAGCTACTGGCCTGACCTCACATGAATCTTGCTGAAGCACCTTGAATATATTCTCAAGGCTGGGGAATTAGGAGGATTTTGAACCTGCATTAACCTGCCTCCCACCCAATCTCTCCCCAGGTCATAAAGAGTCATCCATGTGAAGGAACAGATAAGGCACTTCTCTTGTTGCCCCAGTAAAGGGCATATCATTAGGGGAACTTGTTTGGATGGCACTAACCCAAGGATGACACTTCACATGAGGAGAAACTGATACCAAAACATGGATGGGGAGACTAAGGTGTGACAGAACAAAAGCAAGGAGGAAATATTTTCCTTTCTCTGCTTACAGGATCCTGTCATGCAGTCCTCTGAGCTGGGGAAATATTGACTAGTTCCTCTTCTTTAGAGTCCTTATCCTCCTTTCTCTTCCTTCTTTTTTTCTTTTTTCTTTTTTTCTCTTGTTCTTTCCTAAAAAGTTGTCACTACAGGACACGGACTATTTCCCTGAAGCCCTCACTCCTCACTTAGCTGTCTTGGGAAAGACTTAGATAATGAGCCCCTGGAAGGCATTGAATTCTTTTCCATCTTTACTTTACTTTTCCTTTTCTTTGACTTGTCTGTCTTAGAAGATTCACCATGGACTCCTTTGTATTCTTTCATGGTTTATTCATATAACTTCCTGGTATTCTCAGCCTTGCAATGTTATTCCTCTTTCTTCTCTTTGAACATTCCTTTCCAGGTCTTGTTTGCCTTCCTGGAAAGATCCATAATACTGAGGCTAAGGTACTCTGATGTAGTCTCCTTCTCAGCCAGCAGTGAGCCATGGCATCTGTGCATAAATATGCCCCTTAGGGACAAGGAGGTCTTTGCCCTTCTCTGTCTTCACAGACTTCTTGCAACCCATGAACCTTGGCCTTTTTGAGGTATTTCCTCTTCTTTTCATTCCATTCACTGTCAACCTCATTCCTGGAGGAACAGGCAGAGGCATTGCTGTCAAACGTCTATGCCAATTCTTCCTCCTCTTCATCTGAGCTGAATGCCTTATTGGTTCCTTCTCCTGAGTTCCTTCTCCTGTTGATGGCATTCTCTCAGTAGGCAGACTTTATCAGCTCCAAGTGGACATCATGCTTATGGTCATCAAAGTTAGAGATATATTTATTATAGTTCTGATTTATCCTATCTTTCAATATTTCATTTTTTTTTTAATGTTGAATCTGTTGCATTGACAAAATCAGTTTCCCATACTCCTGCCTCTTGATGCTTCTGATGGTGTACTGGGTGTCTTGCTTAGTCTCAATATCAAAGTCAAATGAGCAAGAGGTAGTAAGGCCACAGGCAAAGTTGACAAAGCAGATCTTGTCAGAGCAGATGTGCATAGGTGGCTTGTGAGCCTATATAAAACCTCACTCCAGGGGCACCTGGGTGGCTCAGTGGGTTAAAGCCTCTGCCTTCGGCTCAGGTCATGATCCCAGGGTTCTGGGATCGAGCCCCTCATCAGGCTCTCTGCTTAGCAGGGAGGCTGCTTCCTTCTCTCTCTCTCTCTCTCTCTCTCTCTCTCTCCGCCTGCTTCTCTGCCTACTTGTGATCTCTGTCTGCCAAATATATAAATAGAATCTTAAAAAAAAAAAAAAACCCTCACTCCAGGAGATGTAGTAGTCCTGAGCTTGCCTTATAGGAGCAGGCAGTACACCAAGCCCCGAGTGCCTTTGGAAGTTGCCTATAACTATAAACTTGTTGTTTGTTAGTGTTTTCATGACCCAATTAACCATCTCTTGGAGGGATCGTGACACATTCTTGATGATTTATCAAAGTGCTTTACCATCTCTTCCTCATTCATTATGGAAGTCAAAAATATGTCCTTGGGGTCCCTGGGTGGTTCAGTCTGTTAATTGTCGGACTCTTGATTTCAGCTCAGGTCATGATCTCAGGGTTGTGAGATCAAGCCCCACATCAGACTCTCCATTCAGTGGGGAGTGTGTTTAAGGATTCTTTCTCCCTCTTTCTGCCCCTCCCACACTTGCACTCTTTCATGCTTTCTCTCTCTAAAAATAAATAAATAAATAAATCATAAAAAGGAAAGAAAGAAAGAAAGAAAAAGAAAATACCCTTGTTCTTGGAGAAAAGGAGGATCAGGAAGTGGCAATAGGTTTGGTCCTTTGTGCTGGGCAGATCCAGGCTGATCACAAAGAACATGTGGTGCCAATCTTTGTAGGGCAGCAAAAAGAGATTAAATATGTTGGTATAAGGGATCTTATAGTCAAAGGTCTTGTTGTGCAGCTGCAGAAAGTTGGGGTATATCCAAATGGTCTCACAACCATAGGAAGTCAGACATTGCAGCTTCTGGAAAATGCATCTCCAGGCCTTCAGGATTTTGGACATCTTAGTATGTACTGGGTAAAGACCTCAACCAGGTCCACATCATCCACTAGGGTGGGAGACAGAAAGAAGTGCACCTCATGAGAGACACTTTGAAATCAACATTCTGGTGAAATCTCAGTATCACTTCATTCTTGCCTGTGGTGCCCTGAGACATGTTGCTGAGGGGTATTTCAAACAGCATTTGGTTACCAATGTCAAAGGAAAACAGCAGTCCCCCAAATTTTATTGTCCCTCAGTTTTAGCTCTTCATACATAGGACCTTCTCTATTAGCTCAAGGCAATAGTGAGTTTTGAAGGAATCAAAGTTTCTTAAATCTAGATTCTCATAAGCCGTCATACTTGTAGATGTGGCTGTTCTTTGTGAGAAAATTAAGTCTGTGATCCAAAACTACACTGCGTTAGATAACTTCCATTAGCTCTCCAGTCTGGATGTTGTCCATTTTGTCCGTCTTGGTGTTCTTAAAGATTGCACCCAGGTGGCTCAACCTCAGCCAGTTTTCATTCATGGGGCCTTTCACCTTCTGATAGATACCTTGAACTCCAGAGTTTCTGCTATGAGAATAAAGATTTGTCTAACTTGTCCCCACTGTTTTCTCAGTACAACATAGAATCCATTTGCACTTAGTAAATATTTGTGGAATAAATGAGAGAATTAAAGAATATATACCTTTCATAGTACAGCTTGATATAGACCATGTATAGGTTTATGTCACAGCTGTGTCTGTATAAACATCAACAGTACCTCATTAATGATAAATATTGTTTCTATAAATGACACCAATCTTTACCCTATCACTCACATTTAAAAAAAAAAAACAAATAAACAGGGGTTTCCTGTTTCTGGTTCCACACATAAAGAGCTTGGAAGTTGCCACTTAATCCTAATAACAAGTAAAATGGTGAACAGACAGAAAAATCAATAACTTTTCTAGGATCCAAACGAGAAATGAGAACATAAGATTGGAGAGACAGGTGACTAGAGACAGTCTCAGCTTACTAGAGTAGAGACCTCATGTGTGGAAATTGTCATGTGAACCACATATTATTGGAGCCTAACTGCCTTAGAGGAAGGGCAACCAGACTCCAGTTGCTCTAGACTTTCATGTGGATGAAGGGAAATATCCAACTTCATCCCACTCTAGCTGTCCTTTACCACCAAAGAAAGGAGGAAAAAACTAGAAACACTTGTGAACTTCATAGTCCAGAGGCATGGGCTTAGTGAAAGACTGAGACCTAATCATACAACTATAGAACACCTTTACTTCCCCACATCTCACCACCACATTAGTAAAAACCTATTTGTAGCAGTTCCTTTTACCCAAGTACATCATGTGCAGCTATTAAGAAAAAAATTACATGGCATGCAAAAAGGAACACACACCGCCCCACAAGATGAAAACATGGAGCAAGTGTCAGAATCAGACATGGCAGGGATGTTGTGTTTATTATACCAGGAATTTAAAGCAACAATTACTCATATGCTGAGGGCTCTAATGGATGAACTAGACAGCAAAAAGAACAACTGGCAATTGTAATTAGAAAGATGAAAATCCTAAAAAGAACCAAAGAGAAATGCTAGAGATAAAAAACAAAAACAAAAAAGAAAAAAACCCACAGTAACAGAAATGAAGAATGCTTTTAATAAGATTATTCATAGACTTGAAAAGACAGGAAAGAATCTCTCAGCTTGAGGATATGTCTAGAAACCTCGAAAACTGAAAAGTAATGAAAGACTAGAGGGAAGAGAAGAGAATATCAAAGACTGAGAGACAACTATAAAAGGTGTGACATATGTGTAATGGGGATTCTAAAATGGTAAGAAAAACAGAAAGGAACAAATATATATTTGAAACAGTAATGACGGAGAATTCCCCCAAGTTAATGTCAGACAGCAAACCATAGAGCCAGGAAGTTTAGAGAACATCATGCAGGATAAATGTTAAAAAACCCTACACCAGACATATAATTTTTTAAACTACAGAAAAATCAAAGATACAGGAAAAAAAATTCTAAAAGAAGCCAAAGACACACCCTATAGAAGAACAAAGACGAGAATTACATCTGACTTCTTAAAAAAGTATTCAAGTAAGAGAGTGGAGTGAACTATTTAGTGTCAAGAGAGAAAACCACCAACTAGAATTTATACCCTGAAAAATTATTATTCAAAAGGGAGGGAAAACTAAATACTTTCTCACACAAACAAAAATTGAGGGAGTTTGTTGCCACTAAAGTTGCTTTGCAAGAAATGTTAAAAGAAGTTCTTTACAGAGGAGGGAAATAATATAGGTCAGATACTCAGATCCAGGGCGCCTGGGTGGCTCAGTTGGTTAAGCAACTGCCTTCGGTTCAGGTCATGATCCTGGAGTCCTGGGATAGAGTCCACATCGGGCTGGCTGCTCAGCAGAGAGTCTGCTTCTCTCGCTGACTTCTCTCCTCTCATTCTCTCTCTCTCAAATAAATAAATAAAATCTTAAAAAAAAAAAAAAAAAACCGGGACGCCTGGGTGGCTCAGTTGGTTAAGCAGCTGCCTTCGGCTCAGGTCATGATCTCAGCGTCCCGGGATTGAGTCCCACATCGGGCTCCTTGCTCATCAGGGAGCCTGCTTCTCCCTCTGCCTCTGCCTGCCATTCTGCCTGCCTGTGCTTGCTCTCTCTCCCTCTCTCTCTCTGACAAATAAATAAATAAAATCTTTAAAAAAAAAAAAAAACCCTCAGATCCACATAAAGAAGGGAAGACTACTGAAGAAGAAATAGTAAAGATAAAGTTTAAAACTTTTGATCTTCTTATTCTTAATTGATATAACAGAAAATAGTTTTTTCAAAAGAATAATAGTAATTGCATTTTTAAACAGTTTAATTGAGAAACAATTTGACAAACACCACTGTATATGTTTGAGGTATACAGCATCATGGTTTGATTTATATATATTGTGAAATTATTAACACAGTAGGGTTAGTTAACATCCATCATTTTGTATAGATATAATAAAAAGAAACAAAATTCTCCTTGTGATGAGAACCCTTAGAATCTACTGTGTTAACAACTCTCTTACATATTATACAGCTGTATTAGTAATCATGTTATACTTTACATCCCTAGTATTTATTTGTCTCATCACTGGAAGTTTGTATATTTCAACTACATTTCTCCAGATTCTCTACCCTCCACCCCCTGCTTCTGGTAACCACAAATCTGATGTCTTTTTTTATGAGTTGGTGTTTTTTACTTGGTTGTATTTTGTTTTGTTTTTAGATTCCACATGTAAGTGAGATCATACAGTATTCATCTTTCCTTGGCCTATTTCATTCAGCATAATGCCTTTAAGCTTATCCATGTTGTTGCAGATGGTAGGATTTTTCTCATTTGTTACGTCTGAGTAATATCCCATTGTGTATGCGTGTGGGTGTGTATATGTATGTATATCCATTGATCAACTGATGGACACTTAAGTTAGTACCATGCCTTGGCTATTGTAAATAATGCTTCTGTGAACATGGGGGTTCAGATATCTTTTCAAATTTATGTTTTGGTTTCCTTTACATCCTTAGAAGTGGAATTGGTGGATTCTATGGTGGTTCTATTTTTAATTTTATGAGTATCCTCCATACTGTTTTTCCACCATGGCTGTATCAATTTACAATCCCATCAACAAAGCAAAGGGGTTTCCTTTTCTCCACAACCACACCAGCATTTGTTCTTTCTTGTCTTTTGGATGATGACCCTTCTAACAGGCATGTAGTGATATCTCCTTGTGGCTTTACTTTATATTTCCATAATGACTAGTGCTGTTGAATATCTTTTCATGTACCTGTTGGCTATTCACATATCTTCTTTGGAAAATATCTGTTCAGGTCCTTTGCCCTTTTTAAATTGAATCATTACTGTTGTTACTGTTATTGATTTTACTATAGAGTTGTATGAGTTCTTTGTATATTTGGGATATTAACCCCTTATCAGACATATGATTTGCAAATATGTTTTTCCAATTCCATTGGTTGTCTTTTCACTCTTTTGGTGGTGGTTTTGTTTGCTGTGCAGAAGCTCTTTGGTTTGATGTGATCTCACTTGTTTATTTTGATTTTGGTGCTTGTGCTTTATGTGTGATTGCCAAAAAAATATTACCAAGATCCATGTCAAGGAGATTTTTTTTCTTGGTTTCTTCTAGGAGTTTTATGGTTTCAGATCTTACATTTAAGCATTTAATAATCTAATTAAGCAAATTTTTGTGAGTGATATAAGATAGGGTTCAACTTTCATTCTTTTACATACGACTATCCAATTTTCCCAACACCATTTATTAATGACACTGTTGTTTCTCCATTGAGTATTCTTGGCTCTCTTATCAAATATTAGTGAAAGTGTATATGCTTGGATTTGTTTCTGGGCTTTTGATTCTGTCATATTGTTCTATTAGTCTGTTTTTATCCCAGTACCATACTGTTTTAATTACTATAGTTTTATATTATAGCTTTAAGTCAGGAGATGTGATGCCTCCTGCATTGTTTTTCCTCAGGATTTCTTTTGTTATTCAGCATCTTCTGTGGTTCCACGTTAATTTAGGAGTGGTTTTTTTTTTTTTTAATTTCTGTAAGAAATGTCATTGGAATCTTGATAGGGATTGCATTGAATCTATGGACATTTTAGCAATAGTCAATATTACTTTTTCCAATGGATGAGCATGGGGTACCTTTCTATTTATTTGTGTCTCCTTCAATTTCTTTCATCAATTGTTTATAGTTTCCAGAATAGAGATCTTTAACCTTCTTGGCCAAATTTATTCCTAATTATTTTATTGTTTTGATGTTATTGTAAGTGAAATCAATTGTTTTTGTTTCTTTTTCAGATAATGAACTGTTAGTGCACAGAAATGCTGCTTGTTTTGTGTGTTAATTTTGTATCGTGAAAATTTACTGAATTTATTGAATAGTCTTAATAATTTTTTAGTTGAGTCTTTGGGATTTTTTAGACATAAAACCTTGTCATCTGCAAACAGGGCAGTTTTATTTCTTCCCTTCTAATTCTGATGTCTTTTATTAATTTTTTTTTTTTGCCTGATTTTTCTAGCTAGGACCTCCAGCATTATGTTGAGTAGGAGTGCTGAGAGTGAGAATCCTTCTCTTGTTCCTGATAATAGAGAAAAAAACTTTTAACCTTTTACCATTAAGTATGGCCTTTATTACGTACCATATGGCCTATTATTATGTTATTATGTTGAAATATGCTCCTTCTATGACTAACTTGTTAAATGTTTTTATCATAAATGGATTTGGAATTTTGTTAAATACTTTTTCTATGTCTATTGAGATGATCATATGATCTTTTCTTTCAGAAACAATGTATTTGATTATATGTGCTTATATATATGCCATATATATGTATATATATTTACATATATGCTTCCATATGCTATAATAAGGTAAATGAATGACAACCATGGGAGAAGAATTAGGATTATATATTATTACAAGGTACTCACACTGTCCATGAAGTGGAATAGTGTTATTAGAATGTATACTTAGATTTATAATAAATATACATTGGAAACTCTAGAACAAACACTAAAAAATGTTTTAAAAAATTGTATAACTGATGCTCTAAGAAAGGAGAAAGAAACAGAATTATATAAAATGTTCAATTAAAATACAGAAAAAATAGAAGACGAAAAGCAATAAAGAACAGACAACAAATAGAAAACAGTAATAAATATGATAAATATTAATCCAACTATATCAATAGTCATCTTAGATATTAATGGTTTAAATTGGACAACTAAGACAGGGACTGTCAGAGTGGATGAAAAAACAAGATCCAAATATATGTTATGTACAAGAAGCCCACTTTAAATATGAAGACACATATAGACTAAAAGTAAGTGAATAAAGAAACATACCATGATAACTCTAATTTTTAAAAAAGCAGTAGCTATATTAATTGCACACAAAGCAAAATTTCAGGGCAGGGAAAATTATTAGCAATAAAGAAGGTCATTACAAAATGGTAAAGGGATCAATTCTCCAAGGCAACATAATGATTTTTAACATGTATGTGCCTAATGATGGAGCATCAAACTACATGAGGAAGAACTTCAAGGAGAAATAGATGAGTCCACATTAGAGCTGAAGACTTTAATACCCCTCTATTAGAAATGGGTAGGTACAGTAGGAAGAAATTCTATAAGGATATAGCTGAACTCAACAACACCATCAATCAACTGGCTACAGTGGACATGTACAGACTACTTCATCAAATAACAGAACAGACATTCCTGTCAAACTCACACGAAACATTCAACCAAGACAAACCACATTCTAGAAGATAAATACACCTTACCAAATCTGAAAAAAAATAGAAATCATACAATGTCTGTTCTCAGACCACAATGGAATTAATTGGTAGTCAGTAACAGAAAGATAAGTGGAAAATCTCAAAATACATGGAGATTGAACAGAACACTTCCAAATAAATTAAGGATCAAAGAAGAAATCTGAAGAGAAATTTAAAAATATTTTGTACAAAATAAAAATGGAAACACACCAAAGTTTGTGAGATGTAGCAAAAACAGTCCATAGAGGGAAATTTATAACATTAAATAAATATATTAGAAAAGAAGGAAGATCTAAAATCAGTAATCAAAGTCTCCAATTTAGGAAATTAAAAAAAAAAGATGAGCAAATTAAATCCAGAGCAAGTAGAAGAAAAGAAACAATAAATAGAAATTGAAAATAGGAAATAAATCAACAAAACCAACACTTGTTCTTTGAAAAGATACATAAAATTGAAAAGCCTTAAGCAGGGTAAGAAAAAAAAAGAGAAAATACAAACTGCTAAAATGAGAAAATGAAGGAGGGACAGCTCCACAGATCTCTTGGACGTTAAATGAATAATCAAGGAATACTATGAATTAACTCTATGCCCTTAAACTGATAATCTAGATGAAATGGGCTGATTCCTTGAAACACATACAATGCCAAAATTCACTCAAGAAAAAACAGAAAAACTGAATATGCCTATATTTATTAAAGAATTTGAGTAGATAATGCTAACCTCTCCAAACAAAAAGCTAGGGGCCAGAAGGATTCACTTTTGAATTCCACCTAACATTTAAGGAAGGAAACATACCAGTTATTTAAATCTCTTTCAGAGAACAGAAGCAGAGGGAATCCTTCCTAACTCATCCTGTGATGCTAGCATTACTCTACTACCAAAAGTAGACAAAGACATTAAGAAAAAAAATTACAGATTAATTTCTCTTTGAGCATAGACACAAAAATCCTTGACAATATATTAGCAAATAAAATCCAAAAATGTATAAAAAGAATTATACATCATACCAAGTGAGATTTATCTCAGGTATACAAAGCTGGTTCAACATTCAAAAATCAATTAATGTAATCCATCCCATTAACAAGCTAAAAAAAAAAATCACATAATTTTATCAATAGGTACAGAAAAAGCACTTGACAAAATCCAAAACCCATTGCTGATAAATACTCTTAAAAAGCTAGGAACACATGAGAATTTCCTCAACTTGATAAGGAGTAGCTACAACAAACAAACTCCCCCCAGAAACAAACAAACAAAAAACCCCTACAGCTAACACACTTAATGATGAGAAACTTGAAACTTTCCCACTAATATCAAGAACAAGGCAAGGATATCTCCTCTCACTACTTCTTTTCAACTATCATATTGGAAGTTCTAACTAATTCAATAAAACAAGAAAGAAAATAAAAGGTATACAGATTGGGAAGTCATAAATAAAACTACTTTGCAGATGACATAATCACATATGCTGAATATCTGGCTTTCCCAGATTCAAGTCCAATCATGTTATTCTTTCATTGTTCCCTATTATTTTTTCTTCTTTCTCTTTCCATATAATTAATATATAGTGTTATATTAGTTTCAGATATACAATATGATAATTCAACAATTCTATACATTACTCAGTGCTCATCAGAATAAGTGTACTCTTAATCTCCTTTATCTATTTCACTCATCCTCCCACACACCCCTCTTTGGCAACTGTCAGGTTGTTCTTTGTATTTAAGAATCTGGGTTTGTTTGTTTGTTTGTTTTGTCTTTTTGTCTCCTTTTTTGTTTATTCATTTGTTCTGTTTCTGAAATTTCACATATGAGTGAAATCATGTGGTATTTTTGTTTCTCTGGAGAGGATGTGGAGAAAAAAGAACATTTGTGCACTGTTGGTGAGAATGCAAATTGGTGCAGCCACCATGGAAAACAATAAGAAGATTCCTCAAAAACTTAAAAATAGAATTATTATATGATCCAATAATTCCACTACTGGGCATTTACCCAAAGAAAATGAAAACATTGATTTGAAAAGATATATGCACCTTTATGTCTATTACAGCATTATTTATAATAGCCAAGATATTGGAAGCAACCCAAGTGTCCATTTGTTTTTCCCTATTATCTTCAGATGAAGATATAACAGGCTTTTTAAGACTTTGCCCAGTACCGTTTCCAGTGTTGTTTTTCCCATCACATACTCTAGTACCCCATACTTCAACTGTTCCGAACTTCTTTCAGAACCGCAAACATGTAGTATTTCACCTTCAAGCATGCTTATCTTGTGCCTCAGAATACTCTTCTTTTGGTTCTTCATTTAGATACTACCCATTTATCCCTCAAAGCTTAGCTTCAAGACATGTCTTTGAAGGTCAGCTTTGATCAGGAGATCCTCATAAGTGTTCCCATAACTACAACTGGACTCTTGTCTACTTAGACCTCACCACTCAGGCCTGAACACTACAGACTTTCTTAAACACTCTAGTCTCTATTTAATCCCTTAACCAACATCTCCCTGCCATTTTTTTTTCCCCCAGTAAAGCTCTTCTTTCCCACTGCCATTAATTCAGATTATATTCATTTACCACTTGGGTTCTTTACCTCTGACTATTCTTACTCTAAGAGTTGAAATCCATCAGCTGAAATCCTTCAGCACTTTTTGTGTGTACCTCAAATTTTATCATAAACAAATGTATAACATGGATTATAACTCCAACTGAATCATTAATCTCTTGGGAGAAGAAGATACATGTTAGATGTCTCTACCTTTCTATAGGGTAGAATTCTGAATTAAGAACATAGTAGGTGCTCAGCAACTATTCAGTGATTGATTTCATGCTATTTGTTTGGAACTCCTTATTGGCATTTTCATGGAACTATTCTTAGATACAAATACAATTGGAGGCTTACACATTAAGGTATTCAATATTATTTGAGCAGAACTTTGTAGATTTCTACATTTTGGTTTAAGATATAGTATAGTATAGTGTTGATTTCTGTGGATCTGTATGTTTGTTTGATTAGAATCTTAATATGTTAAGAGCTTAAGATCTAAGGCTGCAGAGCAAAAAGTTTAAGCACTTGAGCACTAATTAACCTGGTTTGGAAAGATCCTTGGGTATCATTCCAGCTGAATAACCTCAGGCATGTCCCCAAATTTCAGTCTCAGTTTTCTCATCTGTAAAGCAGAGAGAATGAGTTTTTATTTCATAGACTATTCAGAGAATTAAAAAACATGGAATGTCTGTCAACTTGTAAGAAAAGAACTGTCAACAGTGAATTGTATATCCAAGGAAACTATCCTTTAGAAATAAAGAGGAAATCCAGACATTCTCTTATGAATGGAAACTAAAAGAATTTGTCACTGGCAGACCTACCCTTCAAGAATAGCTAAAGGAAGTTCTTCAAATGAAAAGGAAATGACAAATGAAGGAATCATGGAGCATCAGGAAGGACAGAACAATAGTAAGAACAGAAATATGGGAAAATATAGTAGAAAATCTTGCTCCTCATGTGTCTTACAAGTATATAATTCCCCTCTTTATCCATTATAATGTTTTAGATTTTAATTTAATTTGAATTTGATTATATTTTTAATTTAGTTGTATTTAATTTAGTTGTATTAATAGAAAAAAAATAAAGAAAGAACCGAGCTTTAAAAATACTTAGCATAATGCCTGACACAGAGCATAAATGCTTGATTTATACTAATTATTGTTATAAAAAGGATTTAAAGAATAGAGCACCAGGGTGGCTCAGTCAGTTAAATTCTTGATTTTGGCTCAGTTCATGATCTTAGGGTCATGAGATTAAGTCCCCCATCCTTCCTCTGTCAGGCTCTGTGCTCAGTGGGGAGTCTTCTTGAGATTCTCTCTCTAAAATAAATAAATAAGTCTTTTTTAAAAAAAGGATTTAAAGATCAAGCCTAAACTCATTTTATCTCTAAGGAAAATGAAATATAGAGAGGGCAAATGATTTGTTCAAGACCATTAGTTAATGAAAGAAATGGCCTAGATAAAAATCCAGGTCTCCTGAATACTCAGTGTTGTCCTTCTAATTCCCATGTTGCTTTGCAGTCAGCTGGGACCTCCCTGAGGGCCTTGTAAAAATTCTGCTTCATTTTATTGTAGGTATATAATGCTCTGGGAGCACTGGATACGTAAAATTTTGAAATTAAAAGAATACAAACATATGGAATTGTTGAATAACTATACTATTCACCTGAAACTAAAATAACACTGTGTGTTAACTAACTGTAATTAAAATAAAAACTTAAATTTTTTATAAAAGGAATAAAAACAAAAATATTTATTTCATCATACCCAGTTTGTCTGTTTTTCAAAATGACCTATAGAGTTGTTCTTTACATGGCCAGTGATAAAAATTTCATTTGAATTTACACGGACTTGAGTTATATTCATCTTTTCAGAAATGTGAACATTAATTTGAGTTAAGCAGAGTGGTCTTTTTATCTCATAGGAGTTTGTTGTTTTATTTTAGAGGTCTCTTTTTAAAAATTCTTGAATTTAAAAATGCTCATGATTTTCCTCTTCAAAGTAGATCTTACATGCAATTTTAAAGACTGCTTCTTAAATATGGAAAGAACGACTAATTCCATCCTATGTTTGTGACTGAATGACAGAAAGCAAAGAAATTCCTCATGGTGTTTATGAGGGGGAGGTCAATAATAACACTTTAGCAGAGATTTGAAAATAAAACTGCATTAATTATTAAGAAGGATACCTTTTCCATATTTTTATGAATATTCAGCTGTAACATTAATGTTTTGTTTGGCTCATTTAGAATCAGATCTTTTTGCAAGTGAGGAAAATTCTTTTACAAGGAGAGCGAAAACAACTCTGGTGCATATGTAAGAAATGAATCCCAATTCCTTCTTGTTTCTGTTTCTTTCTTTTTTTTTTTCCAAAAAACTGCATAAATGAGGAAGTAGTGCCAAAGACCTATTAGTAATAGTTATTTCCTAATTGCAGTTGGAAGCATCCTGCATGTTTAAATAAATATTGTTAACTCTGACCCCTTGCTTTGCCAGGACTGATAAGGCAATTGTTTGACCTATATGAAGCACATACAGTATACACAGAGTGGAGTGCAGCAGGAAAACAGGAAACAATAAATCAGAAATTAGAGCACTGATTGTTGTAGCTAATTACATCAGGCTTCTGCTTAATTTCTCACTCTGTCATTCTAACCTGATTTTCTTGCCAACAGACTTTGCAAATTGCTGGTGTCACGTACATTCAGCAAATAATAATCCTTAGTTACTGTGACTGACAAATGAATGAGCAGGAGAAGATAGTTTATTATGCAAGGATGAACTGAGACATTCACCAGATACCTGCCTGGATGCTTTTTTAATTCACTTACCTAGATGTGCTGCATGATGCATTTTTCCAGGAGCAGAGATTTTGGCATCAAGACAGCTTAATTAGATTTGTGGTTTGGTTTGATAATATTGAGTAAGAAGAAAAGATGGCACTGTAAAAGCAAGCGAGGGAAGGGATTGGCTTGGACAAAGAAAGAGATAAAGTGGTAACTTAGCTATTTAAGTCAAATCTGAAAATAATATGTTTAGGGCGAGTGAGATTAGGCAGCACGTTATTGAATGCTAATCTCGTCTACACAAAGATTTAGTGAGCCAACTTGGTATTTTCGACCCATTATGGTTTGATTATTGAAATTCTAAACCATGTGTGTTAAAAAAGAATAAAAATGAGATGCTTTTAATCAAAATTAATTGATGACTTCCAGATTCTACTTCTGCGTGTAGATAATGCATGTCAGTTCAGTTTTCCCTGATCCAAGTCCTGCTGTGATTTTAATAGTCTAAAATCAACTTTCCTTTCCTTTCCTTTATGATTTTATAAATTTTACATGGTTTCCATACTTTAAATAATTTTGCTATAGTCCCTGAAGATGGACTAGGTAAGATATAATAGAAGAGAATTTTTACTCTTGTTATTTAATCAATTTTCACATTCTGGGTATATTCTCTACCTTTGTTATAGTGTTTACTAATCAGATCATCCAATGAGGAGCAGATCCCCAGCCAGATACAACTTAACCCAGGCTCTCTGCTTCTTTGATACTTAATAAAAATCATATTATTTTGTTTAACTGAATGTACCGTGTATGCAGGTTATTTAGAATGAAAATTGTTTCTCAGTTAAAATCAAATTTACTTAATCCTTCTATATCCTTCTATATGATTTTAATCCCTGTTCTGCTTTAACATCATTTTCGGGGGAAGAGAAGGTGAATTTAACATAGAGGTGTGAGGAGATTATGCAGAACCTTCCTCAAGTTTCAAAGGACATGGCAGAGCTGTGGGGTCCCATTTTTGGAACCTCTGTTTTGCTTGGAAAAGTAAGAGGTTAGAGTTCACTATTTATTTAAATGTGTAGGTGATGTCTCACATTCCAGTGATGAACTTGGAATGCGGGCCAATTAAGCAGCCCAGAAATGGTGGCAGAAGGGCCAAAAAAATAGAGTAGAATGTGCCAGCATCATTGCTGGTGCAAAGGTCAGAGGGAGCAGAATATTTCATTCCTTGTGTGTGTCTTCAAACTAATTCTTGTGTATAAAATGTTTAAACCTCTCTAAATCCCAAGCTGACTTGCCAAAAGTCCTTCTTACCATAATTTTTTTCATGTTGTCAGACAAATTTTATAAATGTATATTAAACAACCCTTGTATGCAGAGTGTGCCATGTGCATGTTCACTGAGGGGCAACAACTTAATTTAGGAGAAATGTGTTATGAAGTCATCATCCTAAAAAGCAGTTTAAGGAGGCAACCTTGAACTTATAAAACAAGAATTAAATCACACCAACCAGAACATAATATCCTAGGTTCCTAAATGTATGGCATTGACAGTTAGGACTATGGAATTTAAAGGGACCAAATATTTCCGAGAAGACTTAGTGGAGATAATTTGACATGAACTTGGAAGGATAAGTAGCATTTGGATAGCTGGAGAGGAAGGAGAAGTCATTGAAGGCGGAGAATTGATTCGATGAAGTAGGGGGGAAAACATGGCCAAAATAGAAATAGGAAGATGAGTGATAAGAAGGGGTAGGCAGGAAATGTGGCTGGATGGAGAAGGTGGACCAGATCCCAAGTGTTACAGAGGGGATTTAGACCCATTATTAAAGGGGAGGAGACTGTGCAAGGGTCCCACAGTGAAAACAGATAGGGGAGAGGAAAGGCTGGGACCAGCCCATCAAATCAGGAAACTATTAAAATGATCCGGGTTTGGTGTGATCAGGGTCTGGTCTAGGTGGTGATAGAAAAAAGGAAAATATAAATTCAAAAGCTATTCAAAAGCAGAGATTGGCAGGCATGATGAGATTCCACATAGAAGAAGAGGACAGATTTGACACCTGGAAGAATTATCTTGGCTTTGGCAAGAAAAACAAACAAACAAACAAACAAAAACAAAACCAGAAATTATGGAAGAACAAGTGTTTAGATGGAAAGATGAAAGGGCATCAGTTTCACAGGAGAGAAGGAGAAGGAACAGAGTCCTTTTCTAGTCTTAGCTACAGTAAACCTTCCAGATGCCTCATTCCTTTCCTTATCAGTTATAGACATTTGTATTTAGCACAGCTCCATTTGTCCGAAGCACACAGACTTGTCTGAGGACAGTGGGTATGACAACTGTGTGAAATGTGTCAAAACTAGAAAGGTGTGTGTGGGGGAGATGACAACCTGATGAAATATTATCAAACGCTACCCCTCAAATACCAGAGGTAGCATGATATTTGGGGGCAGGGAAGGGCACATACCTTCATAAGAAGCCACCCGAAGAACTCTCTCTCCCAAATGGAGCAGTATTTCTCAGTTTCCTTCTGTCCTCATCAACTCTAGTCAGCTCTAATCTTAACTGTGCTCCAGGACCCTGGTTGTTGCACCTGCCCTGCTTGGATCTGGTGTCATCTGCCAGGTGACTGGTATGTGACTGGCCTGTCTCCCTCTCTACTTTTTCTCAAAGTACTAGGCTTTGGGTGGTCCACTGTCTGACCTCATCCCACCCTCTAGTGATTGGCTTCACATGTCCTGAGTCATCAGTCGCCATTAGAAGGGACTAAACCATCCAGAATGTATAAATATAATCTTCTACTTTCTCCCACATCTTTCACACCTATGCACTTCAACATTAGTCATAAAAGGCTCATACTTTTGCTCAGCATTCTGCTTTTACTATCTTCCTCCTCACAGCATGATGGTTGAGGCTAAAAATCAAAGTGGAAGCATCCTTCAAATTTTTTGCACATATTAACATCCAGGACAATTTTAAACTTATGTGCAACGGAAGAGGGTATGATTGTGAATTGCAGTCTTCATTATTTCTTATGAATACAATAAGGAGCTCAAGCAAATGTCCTTTTCCAAGATGGTTCTTAGTAATCCAGATATTTTTTGTAGCTGCAGAGAGGTTCTGAAGATTCACAACCATCTTTTTTTTTTTTTTAAGACTTTATTTATTCAAGAGAGAGAAAGAGAGAAAGTGAGAGAGCGCAGGAACAGGGTGAGGGGCAGAGGGAGAAGCAGGCTTCCCACTGAGCAGGGATCCTGGCTCTGGGCTCTATCCCAAGACTCTGGAATCACAACCTGAGCAATAGGTATACGCTTAACCAACTGAGTCACACACGAGCCCCATCATAACCACCTTTGGCCATAATAGGAATGATCCTTCCAAATGACCCCAAGATCAAATTTGAAGTTGACTTTTGTAGATGAGCCAATTAGAGTTTTTCAAGAGTCCAAGGCATGGTGCACAGTGTTCAGAGAAGTTAAGACTTGAGGTTAAGTCATTAATCTGGTCTCAGTTTTTACCCTGTTTAAAAGGCATTGTTAACAGAACTTCTATAAAGATCAAGGTACTGGGCCAAACTTTGATTCTAGAATGGAGATTGGTCAAGGTTAGCCCAAAATGACATTGCAGGAAAACCTGTTTTATTCCCCTTTTCTTGTAGACTTTAACATTCTTTCTCCATGTAATTTTCACTGGTGAATGATTTGCTGTAAGTAGAGTGCATTGTAATAAGTCAAAGTTTTGATTTTATTTATGATTCCCAGAATACTTAACTTTTAAAAGAGACTCAGAATCTTCCTTTTTTTCCCCCTTAAATTTGTAATATTTTTGCTTTCTTGGACCCTGATGACACCACAAATGAGAATGTAATGAAAAGCGTATGCTGCTCATTAGTGCAGCTCTAGCACACCTGTGTTGTACTCTGTCTATAAAAGTCTGGACTTACTCCCTTAGGAAGCACCATATAAAAGAGGTTGCTTCAGGCAAGATCTCTCATGGGAGGAATATTGTTTTCTCTTTAAAAAATATTAGTTCTAATAGTTTCTTCCTATAAGACCATGAGAAGAGAAGGAAAAAAAAGTTAGAAGGAGGAAAGCAGAATTCTGTCAAAAATCCAGTTAATCCCCCTCATGAAAACACATTATTAACAAGAGTTGTGATCTTTGCACTTTGCTGATTTAATCCACAAGCAAAGAAAACTTGATTTGAGGCATTTGTGCCCAGGGATGTTCAAAGCAAAATTATTAGAAGCCATGGTTCACCTGAGGACTCTAAGGGGCTCCAGAATCTCCACACCCACCAGCTCCATCTACTACTTCCTTCCTCCTCCATCCACACCCCAAATATACATGCCATTTAAACAAGAGCAGAGCACTTGCTATGCACAGAGGCTTAAATAAAATCAAACAAGTTAATTTCCAACCAGATTGTCCCCTCAAATCATTTCTAGTCAAGCCAACAAGACTCAAAATGAAGGTCCTCTTGGAATGAATAAAACAATGATCTCTGCAGTAGTTCTGCCGACTCCCAGTTCAATTCTATTCATTGCCCTCATCTTAGTAACACAGCTCTGCTTTTGTTCAAGGGAGCATGCACAGGTACAAGATTACCTTCCCAGGTCTCTCCTGCTGATACAGAGGCCACATAACACAGCTCTAGCCAATGAGGATCAAATAGAAACTTTGAGTGCAGCTTCTTGGAAAGTTATTTCAAAACAGTTGACTGACTTTGTTCACTTTTTCATATGTAGATGGAAAATATAATGCTAGAGGTGGAGTGTCCATCTTGGGACTGGAAGGGATGGGTATGAGAAATAAAACCATGTGCCCCAGGTGGCTGGAGAGAAAGACAGAAGAGGTTCAGCTTCCTACACCATTCCACAGTCACATAAAACTCTGTGCCACGAAACCTCCAGGTACCTCAATGTGTTCACCAACCCAGAAGCTCTGTGAACTCCTTAGGTTAGGGTCATGGAGACTTCATTACATAAGTATGATGAATTATATCATTGGCTATTGGTGATTCTATACATTTCCAGCCCTTCTTTCCCAGAGATTGAGAGTAGGGCTAAAAGTTCCAACCTTCTAATCATGCAGTTGGTTCCCCTAGCAACCCAGCTCCCCATCCCTAGAAGGCAGCAAAAAGTCACCTCATTAACATAAGCTCAGGTGTGGTTTAACAGGGCTTGATACATAACAGAAGACAGTCCTTCACCTTTATCATCCTTGAGCCATTTCAGGAGCTGGCAATAAATCCTAAATATTATAACAAGAGATGCTCCTATAGTCCTTCTCAGGAAATTACAAGGGTTTTAGAAAGCTCTGACCTGGAGCTGGGAACAAAGACCAAAATATGTATTTCTTATATCACAACATAATACTCCCTGTTCCAAAATCGTAAAGATATAATCCTATATCTTCATTTCTAGTGTGTTTATAAAAAGACTTTTATAGTGTAATTTAGTCAAGTTTATCACTCTTATGCTTCATGATTTTTTTTCCTTGTATATTTTAAATAAATTCTTTGCTACCTCATCATGATGATGTTATCTAATAATTTTCCTCTCAAGATACCATTGCTTTGTTTTTTTTTATATTTAGGCCTTTAGTCCATCTGGAACTTGTTTTCATATAAAGTATGAGGTAAGGATCTAATTTGGTTTTATTTTACTGTACAGATAAGAAATTATCAAACATTTTTCCTTTCAGTCTTTTCCAGCCTGTTTTATTACCATTATTCTGTAACATGTTTCTGTAGATGAGGTCTCCATTTGGCAATCTGTGTCTATACTTGTATAGTTTCCATGATGTCTTAATTACAGTAGCTTTATTCTAAAACTTGGCATCTGGGGGCGCCTGAGTGGCTCAGTGGGTTAAAGCCTCTGCCTTTGGTTCCGGTCGTGATCCCGGGGTCCTGGGATTGAGCCCCGCATTGGGCTCTCTGCTCAGCAGGGAGCCTGCTTCCTCCTCTCTCTCTGCCTGCCTCTCTGCCTGCATCTCTGCCTACTATTTATCTGTCTGTCAGATAAATAAATAAAATCTTTTAAAAAAAATAAAAAATAAAACTTGGCATCTGGCTGATCAATACTGCCAGTCTTTATATTCCTTCAAAGTTAGGTATTCTGGGTTTCGTTTTTGGGTTTTGTTTTTTTTTTTTCCTCATACTTAAAGACCATAATTTTTTAAAGTAATTTTTAGGTTCACAGCAAAATTGAAAGTAAAGGACAGAGAGTACCATATATTCCAAGCCCCTACCAGTGTGGTACCTTTGTTCTAACTGATGAACCTGCATAGACACATCATAATCACCTAAAGCCCATAGATTACCTTAGGCTTTACTCTTGGTGTTGCACATTCTAAGCTTTTGGAAAAGTGTATATTAATACATATCTGTCATTATAGCATCATACAGAGTAGCTTCTGTTGCCTGTTTTTTTCCCTGTCAATAATGCTTACTGGGTTCTTTGCATGTCTCATGTTTTTTTTATTAAAATATGGACATTTTACATAATATAGTAAAGTCACTATTGGTACCAGTTCTCACCCCTGCCCCTCCACACACTAAGGCTTATTGTGTCCATGTTGGTTGTTTTGTGACTTGGATGGACTATTTTAGTAAAGACTAGTTCTCCTCCTGGGAGCAGCCTCTGATGTCATTTTGCAGTGGATGCAGCCTTGACGTGTGTAAAATCACCTTTAGTAGAGAAAGGATTCTGCAGTGCTCTTTTCCCCTGATTTTCTCTGTTAGCTTACTGCCTCTGTTGGTATCACAAATTGCTGCTAGCTTCCACTCATTGCTGGTGGATTGCTTAATTGTTTCTGACAAGCCTTGGTGCATAAATTTCTCCACAGTCTGACCCATTAAATTGGGTCCCCCTTTGCAGAGGTGGCTTTTTTTTTTTTTAAGATTTTTAAAATTTATTTGACAGAGAGAGAAAGAGAAATGACAAACAAGGAGAGGGGCAAAGGGACAAGGAAAAGTAGGCTCCCTGCTGAGCAGGAAGCCCTGTGTGGTGTGCAGGGCTCCATTCCAGGACCCTGGGATAATGACCTGAGCCAGAGGCAGACAGTTAACCAACTGAGCCACCCAGGTGCCCTTCAGGAGTGATCTTTGAAGAGAAACTTTGGGATTTGTTTCCACCCTAGGAGTTCTCCTTTTTACTGTCTCTTTTTCTGGTTCTTCCTTTTAAACTTCTGGTTCATCTACCATTTAGCTTGTTTCTCTCATTACAACCCTCCTCTTAATTGCTCACCACCAAGATCTCAATTGTTTTCCACAACCCCTCAGCCATGAACTTCCCCAAACTCTGTTCCAAATGCAATCCGTTAACCCTGAGTCATATTGCTCTTTGTTCTTTAAATCCTTCTCTCCCCCTAAGCAAAACTACTATACTGCATTGCAGTCCTAGTGAGACAGTAGCCCACTTCTGCCAGAGGGATATTCCTGGTCCACGAGTAGAGCTCTGAGCAGAGATGCTACACCCTAGTCTTCTTAGTTAGCTTCTCCTGGCATGGAATATTTGCCCTATAAGTGAGCCTGGGTTGAAGCCCTTGAGTCTCAGTATCCTCAGCCTGCTACCCCTGGATTAGAGCTTCTTTTCTATGACTGGGAACTATTTCAGGAAAGGAGACAGGTTCTAGTGTCCCTGCCTGCCTACCATTGAGCTGGGGGCTGGGGACAGGGCTTAAAAAACATGCCTCCCTAGTTCTACATCTTCAGATTAGTCTTGGCCCCTGAGTGGCTTATTTGGGCTTCTACTCAAGAATAAGAAAGCTACCCCAAAATCCAACTTTCAAGCGCATGTTAGACCCTGTCTCCTCCCAGCTACTACTTACTGCCCACTGCTAGGTCAGACCTTAGCATGACTCAGAGCTTTGTGCTTTGGCTCTGTTTTTAATCCATTATAAATGATTATCTTGCTTTTGAGCTCTACTTTATCCTTTTAAGTTTTAAAGTTTCTATAATTCTATTGTTGCCATGTGTCCAGTGAGCAGGAGATATTTCCAAGTGTCGAGCCCCCATGCCATTTGGCTGGTAAACTTTCCTGACTTTGTTAAGAGAATAACTTGTATTTCAGCTCTGAAACTAGCAAAATTACTCCTAAATTTATTAGATGTTTATAGGGCTTATTTTATTAAATCATGTAAATACCTGCATAGTTGCTATATTATTTTCACAAATTTGAACCAGGTTATGTTAGTTTTCACCTTATACTTAGGTTAGGTAAAACATTAGTTGATTAAATTTACTGCATATTACTTGATGAATTTCTATGTGTAAGAATGGTATGAGGGAGTTATATTAGTGGGGTCATTTTTTATCATTTTACTGATTATAGATTTGGGAAAATTTTGGACATATAAATGGCTGTTGGCGGACAGATACAGAAACTGCTGTGATTGAGTTTTTAGGGCTAAAAATCCAGTGGGATGAGAATACTCTATAGGATTTGCTATTTGGTTGGTAAAGAATCTTTGAGATTTGGTTCCTCTCTAGGAGTTCTCTTTTTTATTGTCTCTCTCTGTTTATTCTTTTTAAACTTTTGGTTCATCTACTATTTAGCTTGTTTCTCTCATGGGGTTACAAGCCTCCTCTTAACTGTTCACCACCAAGATTTCAATGGTTATCACTGTTCAGGGAAGAACATTTATGTTTACATTTACATTTATTCAATATTAAGAACACCCAGAAATTCCTATATCTGCATGTATATATTTTCTGTAAATAAATGCATATTTTACTATCTGAATGATTAAAATATGAAATTTCTCAGTAGGATACACTCTAATTAAATTTGTAACTTTAATCACTAACTGCATTGAATAGTTTATATTACTAACTATTCTGACGCTGGTGGTGTGTTCTTTTACACTCTGCTCTCTACACTTTCTCCCCTGAGCCAATATGGTGAAAGTCACATAAGAAACTCAATCTAATTTTAGAGAAGAGGAAGTTATATATCACTGAGTATTTACTTTGTGCCAGACGCTATTAAGTTTTTTAAGTATGGGGACGCCTGGGTGGCTCATTGTTAAGCATCTGCTTTCTGCTACAGTAATGATCTCAGGGTCCTGGGATCGAGCCCTGCATTAGGCTCCCTGCTTAGCAGGGTGTCTGCTTTTCCCTCTCTTTCTGCCTCTCCCCTTGGCTTGTGTTCTTTCTCACTGTCTCTCTCTCTCACATAAATAAATAAAATCTTAAAAAAAAAAGTTTTCTTAAGTACAGTGTCTTGTTAAAGCCTCACACTCATCTTGAGAGGTAAGTACTATGACTATTTCTGTGTAATCAATGAGGGAACTGAGGCACAGAGAAGTTAACTTGATTGGGTGCACAGAGTTAATAATTAAGTTTTCAACTAAAATATAATCCAAGGCCATCTGGCTCTCATGTCTACTGTCTCTATACTCTACTCACTTCTGATAGATACATAGAGCTCTCTCGCTCTTTCCTCTACATAATAACACTATATATAGTAATATAACCAATGGAGAATGAGGTATCACCCTATAATCATCATTTCTATTACATCATCATTTCTATTACAAAAAATGTGGGTGACACAAATAAACAGAAACAAAACAAAACTTCAGAGATTGTTTTTTACTGGTAGAAAAAGGTACACTAAATCTTTCAATCTCTCTCTCTCTTCTTTAAATAGACAACGGATAATTAAGGGCATGGCATAACATTGGTATTGTGTGTTTTTGATTCACCGGCTATAAAGACTATGTCCTTTGAGAAAAGGCAAGACAGATGTGACAATAACAAGAAGAATTTACCAAATAGGAATTTTAATAAACCAAAGTATGAAAACAGAAGTAATAAACAATTGGTAAGTGGAGAGATTTGGGGCATGTAATGTTAATAAGGAAAGACTTCTTGGTGAAAGGAGAAGAGTTCAAGATTAAAGGAAGAAAATTACAATGTGTGGGATGGAACAGAAGAGGCTATTACATGTGTAAGTGGAAATCTAGGGAATGTTCAGAAAGAATTCTTCCAAGCCCTTAGAGACCAACAAATTGGGCCATGATTGGAGAAAAAGGAACACCCCAAGTTGTTTCAGGGAACATAAAAGTGTGGTATTTGAAGAACAAACAGAATGGTTTACATAGCTCATTTTTGAGAGCTATAATCCTAAGAACCACTGAAAGGTTTTTCAGGACGGCTCTGATGTGATCTGAATGATGAACACAGGGCAATTATGTTGGTGGTGTTATAAGGAATCCCACTGAGAGATGGAGCCATTGGGCTTCTGAGGGGGTAGGGAATGGGAGCAACTACAACACAATTATAAGCAGAAATGTGTTACTTTAAAACATATATAAAAGAGGAGATGGTCCAAAGACTCAAAGGAATTATCACTGATGTCGATGGGAAGTGAGGTAGTGTAAAAATAAAATACAACACTGAGCTGTCCAATTGGACTTCTGGAGACCTGAAATAGATACAGGTGGAAATATAAGTATACAATAGCTGATCCTATAGTGACCTAAGGGATTGAGGTACAGGTTAAGAAAAACCTGGATGCAACTTGCATATAAATGGAAAAGGTCAGTTACAGGGATTCCCAAAGGAGCAGGAAAAGAAAAAAAATGGAATTAAGGGGTATCCACAAGACAGATGTAGGGGAGAGAAAGAATTGGAGAAAGGTAGGCAAGAATAATCTCTCCAAATGTGCCTTCCTTTCCTTATTGAACCATCCATCAGATTTTCACATTCAAAAAACTATGGATTGAATTAAAAGAAATATTTTAGTGCTCCTGGATGGCAGAGTCAGTTAAGCGGCTACCTTTGGCTCAGGTGATGATCCCAGGGTCATGGAATCCAGTGTCAGGCCCCTGCTGGGTGGGGGGTGGGTTAGGGTGCTGCTTCTCCCCCTCCCTCTGTTGTTCCTCCTGTTTCTGCTCTCTCTGTCAAATAAATAAATAAATAATATTAAAAAAATTTTTTTTAACTTTGACAGATCTCCACTAGAGACTTCTATCAAATATGCTTTCTTTTCTGGTTTTCTGCTACCTGCAAAGATTAACCTTAACGTTTCAGTGGAGCACAAAGAGTAAAATAAGTAAGTGAATGTATTCAGCAGAAATTCAACTCTAATAGTATTATTTCACTGTTTTATTTCTGAAAGTATAATTGTTTTAGGTTTTCAGTTGTCATGTTAGAGTATATTAAAATACTGAGGGAGTGATTTTGCAAAGACTGAAGAAGAGGTAATGCATTCATTACATTCAATACATTAATAAATTGTGGAAAATTAGGAAATTTATTTCTTTACAGTTCTTCCCTCCTCTTCTGCCCCCAGAAGTGTTTATTTCTTAGGCAGAAGCATCATTGCTAGGAATAATTAGTTTGGTCTTTGGGAATGTTTCCCAGATAATAACATGGTGCCCCAGAGACCTGAGAAAAGAACATTGCGCATATGAAACTGAGTTCTAATTGAAGCCTAATCACTGAGTCACATTCGGATTCCTTGAAAAAATTACTTAACCCATTTCTGAGTCTCTCTCCAACACTAGGAGAATAATGCCAACTTTACAACAATGTGGGATGGATTAGCAATTAAATGGTGGTCAAAATGCCCTGAAAATACAAAGCTACACTATATAAATAAATGTTAAGTAAGAATGGAGAAAACAAAAGAAGAAAACAAGCTTGGGAATATGTTAGGAATAATTCCTGGAAAAGCCCCTGGAGAGGCCAGGGCTCCCTGCTTGGGCTTGCTTTGCACAGCAGCTAAGGCAATAGACCACCCTTCATAGGTAAGAAAGGCTGAGGGACCCTGTGAACTTCACACTGGATAAGCATAAGTTAATTTGGTACAGGTGTTTTTTTATACGTTGAGGGAGAACGTTCACAGTGTCCTACAGTCTTCTACTCCTGAGGTGGTCTGCTCAAGGAAGTACTAGGCTGTCATCTAAAACCCATCAGAACACCAGCTGGATGTAGTGGTTAGAGCCCTGGATGCTGACTTACGTGTGGGATCTCAAACTTATCGAGAAGATGCAGAAAATACTCAGGAGACATTTCAGATGGAAGAAAACCTACATGCGTCCATTTTTCCTTATCCCCGAATCCCAAGGCCTACTGTGTTGCAGAATTCTGATTTTTTTTTTTTTTGAGGGGATGTAGGGATCTACACATCTATCTAAGTATCTATGTACCTAGGTATGTACATATCTACCTACCTACCTACCTCTCTATTTCATCTATCTCTCAACTATCATCATAACCAGTGAAGATTAAGGCATCGCTCTATAATCCAACACATTATTATCTCTGCCACAAAACACAGGAGTCATACAAATACAAATCGTGAATAACCTCACATCAGTTAGGTCCAATTTTTCTGATAATTGATTTATGAAATTACTGTTTTTGGCTTTTAGAATTTGACTTTTGCATGGAAGAATTGCAAAGGGAGATTGTGGGTCTGTTAAAAATACATGAAAACAAGCAAACAAACAAAAAACCCCACAAACATCTACTTCTGAGGTTAAAACGGAAACTTAGCCTTGTGTATGGTAGTGTGCCTTATAGTCTATGCTGGACTATATAATTTTGGGGGAGGGGCTGTCTACTTAAGTATGGATTAAACTTATTATTTAATGGCCACATTTCATTTAGCTCACTGTTAAAGAGTTTTTGTGATTTTTCTGAACCTGAAGTCCATGGCCCCATATATAATCTCCTAGGGGAGCATGAATCCAGATAGCTCCTGAAATAGTGTGCACATATCCGTGTATGTGTGTGTGTTTCCAGGGAGATGGTCCATATCTTTTCTTTCTTTCTTTTTTTTCCCCCCCAAAACCCCAAGAGTCAAAAAAGTTCTCGAGCTTCTGCTTTACCTCTATAAACGTTAATGACAATAGTTTAAAAGGTAGGTTTACATTAGTATTCTAGTAATGTGTTTCATGGCTGGGAAGCCCACATGTGGTTCAGTCCAATTCCCCCACCCCCAGTTGTCTTCCCTCCACTAGCCTGCTTACTGGGCTCCAGTCCCACTGGCCTTCTTTTTGTTTCTTGCCCCCAGAAAACTTGTTCCTGCTTCAGAGTTTTTGTACTAGTTGTTCCCTCTCCTGCCCAAGATCTTCCCCAGGCTGGTTGCTTTTTGTCTTTTAAATCTCAGCTCAAATGCTACTCCTCCAAGTAGCGTTCTCAGACTAGTTAATTTAGAATCACTCCAGGCCAAATGAAAAAAAGGAGGGGGGGCACCTGCATGGCTCAGGTTAAGCCTCTGCCTTAGGCTCAGGTCATGAACCCAGGGTCCTGGGGTGGAGCCCCGCATTGGGCTCCTTGCTCAGCAGGGAGCATTCTCCTCCCTCCCCTCCCCACTAAATTCTTTCTCGCTCTCGTTCTCGCTCTCTCTCGCTCTCACTCTCTCTCTCTCTCTCTCTCTCTCTCTCGCTGCCTCTGTCACTACCTCTGTCTCTCTCTCAAATAAATAAACTCTTAAAAAAATAAAATAAAATCACTTCTGGTCACTCCCCATTGCACCATCCTGCTTTACTTTCTTCACAATACTTAGAGTCACAACTTGTGTGGCTAGACATGGTGGCCCTTGGCACTTAATCCTCTAACTGAAATAATCTTGTTTATTTATATATTTACTCATTTATTTGCTGATCCCCCACCTTAAAATGTAAATTTACTGCTGTCCTCTGTGCCTATGGTAGTGATTCCCATCTGGCAGGTGGTCAAGGAGTATCTTTGGAACAAATGAATAAATGAATTGGTTACACTCATTGAAGTCGTAATGGTGCTTATTGTAGAAAATCAGAACTGGTGAGCAATGGCCAGTTAAAAGTTACCATGCTAACCAGAAAAGTTACTTAACCTTTTTACGATTGTTTTCTTCATAAGTAAAACAGATATAATAGTACCCACCTTGCAAGTTTATTCTGAAATTTAAATGAGTCACTGCATTTGAAACACTTGGCAGACTAGAATACAGATACTAGAATATTTGTTAAATATTATTGTCATTATTATTGTCCTTTTACAAAAGTTAAAAAATTACTTAAGTGAGACCAAAGGTATTTTGAACAAAATAAAAATAGGTACCCTTTAAAATGTATCACTTAAGATTCCAGATAGGGGCACCCGGGTGACTCTTGCTTTTGGCTCAGGTTACCATCTCAGGGTGAGATAGAGCCTACTACTTAAGATTCTCTCTCTCTCTTACTCTCTCTCTCTGCCTTTCCCCCCTTTCCTACACCCATTCGCACATGCTCTCTTTCTCTCTCTCAAAAAAAATAAAAAAAAATTCCAGATAAAAATATCTAAAGGCATAGATCACACAATGACATATTAACATAAGTTTTCATTGCTAAATATGCATAAAAATGGAAAACACTAAGAATTTTGGATTGAACATTGACCATAAAAGTGTTTTTTGTAATTTAAGTATGATTTTGGATTCCAAGTTTTGAGAGTAAATAATATTTGAAACTAAATACATGCTTTACTCTTTTACTGTATACTGACAAATACATAAACAGAATACCAAGTAGTTAATCTTCATATCTAAAACTCTCCAGAATTCAACAATCTGCATTAGTAATTCTCTAGAGTATTTATATATCTTGAGTATTCATTTGTCTTTATAAAAGAATCACTCAGAGTATGCTGGCTCACTAGATAAATGAAGAATGTTAGTTGAGAGACGTGCTCTCAGAAACTAATTATATTTTGGAAAATTTTGCTATAACCCTGTGCTAGAAGAGTTAATGAGTGATTTTTCCATCTACTTAGTTCTAGCTAAAAAAATCATTTCCACTTCAAATAGCCTTTCTCATTACAGTTTTTGTCGATTAGTTCTCTATCTCATTATGCTGAAAAATGTGGTTATAAACCAAGTTTCTAAAGCCATTGCATGTGTCCCAATCCAGTTGAGTAAATATCACAGCCTAAATATTTCTTTCTAATGTTTTCTTTCAAGAAGTGCATGCACCAACTTGTTTATATCAACTTTGAGGGAATTATTTTATAGCTTTATAATATTTTAGAACTGAAATAGTCCTGAGACATCATCTGGTTCGATTCTCATCATTTAAAAATGAGTGTACAAAAGGGCAGAGAAGAAGACGTGTCCAAGATCATCAAGAGAATTAATGGAAGAGCAGAGGATAGGACTCACATCTGACTTTTTTTCTTCAGATCTCTAACCATGAATTCCCAAGGGCCAGTCACCTCCTAATGAGCTCAGCACAGACTGTGGCCTGGGAGTCACTTCTTTTTTTTTTTTTTTTTTTTTTTTAGATTTTTTTTTTTTATTTATTTATTTGACAGAGAGATCACAAGCAGGCAGAGAGGCAGGCAGAGAGAGGAGGAAGCAGGCTCCCCTAGAGAGCAGAGAGCCCGATGCGGGGCTCGACTGGGAGTCACTTCTTGATGAAAAAAAAATCATAATCACAATTGCTCTTAGGTTGTCAGCTTTTTGAAGGACCAGAGAGCTATTGCCTTAAAAAAGGGAGAATCCAAAGAAAGAAAAATGCATTCAATTGCAGATAAATTCTCCAGGGTCACTCCCTGCCCTCCTCATTCTCCAGAAAATTCTTTGCTGCATGAGTTCTGGGTCAGGCCCATGCTTGTGAATCCATTTCCTTTCCTTAACTTTTTTTTCTTCTCCCTCTTCCCTCTATGAAATATTTTGTTATCTTTGGACAGAGTCTAGCAAGGAAGTGAAAAGACTCAACAAAAACATCCAGTGGAGTGGAGCTTTTACATAAAATTTAATTTTAAAAATTGAGAAAATTATTTGGATAATACATGTAAAGAAAATGCCAAAGTGTTTCTCCTAAAATAGCCAGAAAGTTAAAATCAGAATTCCATTTTTACAGGGATTATGCAATTGGTCAATGTTTTAATTCACTTTAACTAGTCAGATGTACTCTATTGTTTGTCATTTTTCCTTTCTTTCTTTCTTTCTTTCTTTCTAACAGGGCTTTTGATATATGTCTGTAGGATTTCTGATAAAATGTCACAGGAGAAGAGTACTGGAACACACCATTGCCGTTGTGTAAATCTTAGGAGTTTGTTCTCAGAATTTATGCCATACTTTCCACCAGGGATTGTAATCTTAGTTTGCTCACTGCGAAGGCAAGATAAGATTCCAGGCATTTCTAAAATAGTTGGTATAATTTATTGTCACTGCAGTGCGGTCAGATTTAAACCCTTTTGGACCCTGATGCCACAAAACAGCTATTCAGAGTTCAAAGGGGTAGGCCTACACATGCGATTAAGTTATCACTAATGGAACTACTATAACCCTTGCTGCACCCTGGCTGCTGCTGGTGTTCCAAAGATTACGTGACACCCCCAAAGCCTTCAGATACCTATTATGCATATTTTATTGCATAAATCACAGGTGTCAAAGTAAAACCCATTCAATGAATTGCTTCCTGCCACTAACCCAAAAATCATTTTCAAAATAAAAAATCATGTTTCCTCCTGAATACAAACTTCTCCTACAAACCCCTAGTGCCAAATGTGGTTTCCATTTGCTGTTTTTGGATTTATTTGACTGTGCCAAAGTTCAGGTGTGCCAGCTCTTTGTAATAAGCCATTTGGATGAAAGCTTGGCTAGCTCAAAGGATCCTGATGTATTTTATTGCTGCCTTTCAAGATTATTGTTCAGAAATACCAAGTCTAATTTTGAAATCAATTAGCCATTCGGTCTGATGAGGTGTTGGCCCAGCTCAGGTTCACACCCGCTGTCCACAGATGATTGTTCACTTGAGTCAGATCCTGAGGACCACGCTGTTCCTCAGCATCTGGTAGACATATGTTTGATGTTCTTGCAGAATGAGCTGACGGTTTAAATAGCAAGCCCTAACGAAGAAAGCTTTGTACATTTGCTGCTGTTAGCCAGGAAAACAAACTTTTTATAATACTCTGTAAAAAAAAGAAAAAAAAGAGAGAGAAAGAGAGAGAAAAGAAAAACTGTATTTCTTTCATATTTTCTAATTATTCTACAATCTGTGTCCAGGGAACATAAGTCGTCGAAATATAAATGGTAGAACAAACAGATGTAATGAGAAAAGAATCGGATGATGGGCTGACTACGAGTACCAGACAAATATTCCGCTGTCTTTGGGTCCTCTCTGGACTGAAAGTATAATATCTTTCCCAGAAAGCTGCTCCTGAAAGAGGACCATACCTTTCTATCACAGCCAATCAGCACTTGTGAAGGTGCAAATTCTGCTTGGCAGGGGCAGTGCTTCTGGGAACAGGGCCAGAGGCCCCCGCACCACCCATGCTGTTCAAAAAAAGTGGCAGATAGTAAAATATAAAGCTAAACTGCCCTTCCCCCAGTTTCCCACTGGCTGGCCGCCTAACGTTTTGGTAGGGCAGGGAGAGCTGACCTGTTCTTTTGTGAGAGGTCACTGATATGTTGTGTAGGCTCATTACAGAGATCTCCCAGGCAGCCAAACAGGAAGGGGGTAGGTAGATACTGGGCATCTTCCATGACTTCCATAGACAAGACCATTTGCTTATTTTTTTCCCAACTCTGGAATAAAGTAACAAAGTCATTTGTAAGTGCAAAATACAATTAATTTGAGATATTATTTTGTACCAGTGATAATAAGGATTTAGTGGACTGAGCAGAGGTCAGATGGATTGGGGGACTATCTTCTACGTGTAGACCCAATGTCTTCTACAGAGCTCTAAGTGAATAGCGAAGGTCCATGAAGCTGGAGGTGTGTTCATCACATTCATTGCTCACTCTCTTAAAGAAGGTTCATTAGTTTTCATTCATTCCATCAACACGTACCTGTTGAAAACCTACTGTGTATTATCTGGTACAGATACGATTGTTATTTGTATCATCACATTAATTATTATTGTGTATTATCTGGTACAGATACAACTGATACAATACAAATAGGTATTGTTCTTAAGTATTCAAGTTGGGGCTGTGAGAAGCAGCACCAACTGTGAGAAGCAACACCACCTGTGTGTTAGGCACCAGGAAAGCAATGAAGAGGAAAGAGATCGGGTCCCTAACCTCCTGAAACTTAGAGGCTAGAGGCAAAGAGAGATGCTAAAGGAATAAAAACAAAATAATCAAATGTCAGCCTTCAAATAAGAAAAATGAGGGAAAGAAGTGTCTGTTCTTTATTTCAATTATTACTTAAAATTTGACCATTCAAACAACTTTTCATAAAAATCACTGCATGCTCTGAAAGTTTTGGATAAGTAAGGAACAATTTTTCAAAGGGGGAAGTATAGTCTGTTTTATATTTTCTGGTATATTTTAACCAAGTATTTAAACCCTTATCCCCGATTATTGAGTATAGTATATATGCATCACTCTATCAAACTTTATCACATTTAATTCTTGGCCCCAAAATGTGGCTATTTACTGATGAAGACACTTGAGGATCAGAATGATTAAATAATAGGTATCTCATCACAGAGCCCGTAAATCAGAGCTGAGATTAAATTAAGGTTATCCTTGGCTCCAAGATCCATGCTCTTTCCAACATGACTGATTATTTCTCAACAAACTCATTTTACCATGATAAATGGTAAGAAAAACAAACAAACAAACACATCCTTTTCATTATTATTGAATGTGCTAATTAAAGTGCTTAACATATTAGCACTGAATTTGCCACTACCTGACACCAAGACTCTCTAGGTACATCCAAATACAAATGGTGGACTCTTGTTCAAGCCTCTGCCACCTTCCCCTACAGATAAGAAAAGGCACAGATGTCTCCAGAATAAATGTGCATACACAAGCCGAGTACATAGTAACCTAAAATTTCACACATAGTGTATATAACTCTGGGCAAATAGGTATTGTTCTTAAGTATTCAAGCTGGGGCTGTGAGACACGGCGTATGGGTAACCCTGGAGGAGAATTTGTTTTCCCTCCGTAAAACAGATGGGGGAGGCCACTAGAGAAGAGCTTCTGAAAAAGAATTCAATGGCCTTTCTGTTGCTTTTGTTGAAAATACACTGGTGCTCTGATTGCCTGGGCTGCTCCCTAGGGAAGCATTGTCTCACTCACCCTCCAGAAGACATAAAGAGATAATGGCGATGTAAAGGGAAGAAGGGGATTATCTGGAACCATAGAACGTGATACTTATTTCTGTTCTTTCAAATTTCTCCATCAAAGAATGCGTTTTGAGATTGATGTCATAATAACAAAGCACGGCTTACTTAATCTTTCTAGAAACAAAGATGACCAGTTTGGACCAGATCATCAGAGTAGGATTAAGGCTGTTGACTACCACCACAAGTTACTTCTATTAAAACTCCTTGCTGTTATTGGTTACTGGTGGAATAGCAGGCTCATCACAAAGGATGAGGAAGATGAAGTGGCGTATTCTTTTGTCTTCTACGCCAAACATCTCACCGATTTTTAGTAAAGATAGAATATAGCTTTGAGATTCAACAAAGGTAAGCCTTTAACATTTCTAAAGCCTCTGTGAAATTGAAGCTTGGTGAATCTTCAAAACCTCAGAAACTTAGTTTCTATAATTCAATACTGAAAAAATGTAAATATCAGAAATTTCTCTGCCTTTGATTTTTTTTTCTACCCCAGAGTAGACCCTCTGATCTCAAATGTAAGAGGATTCTTGGTAGATTAAAAACATGACCACCGAGATTACTATTTTTCCCTCAGGATTAATAAAAAGAAACCACAACGGGACAGGATAATGAAAGGGTACATTTTATAATTTTCAGCATATGACTCTTTGTCAAGGTGACTGAAATTCACTTGCATAAAATATGGTACTTGCTGTTTTTGCTGGTGATAGGATTCTTCTTCCAGTGAAACTCAAGTGTGCATCTTCTGAAACACAGTGTCCTTTTCTTGATCTTTCTGTTTCCATACGCTTCATGTATCTCATGCATCCAGCCATCTGTTTGGCCCCTTTCTTATGACCAACACAATAATTTGAGCTTTCAAGTTGGCTAGAAATTGGCAAAGAACAATGAGACTGCCGCCAATCAAGATCCACCTCAGCCATCTCTGTTGGACGTTAATATGTCTTGCCCCCTGACTGAAAACCAGAATCAATCACGAGCCAACATTTCAGAACAACGCATTGATGTAAGCAATGCCAAAATCTATTTGAACTTTTCCTTAAGAAAAGGCTTGCAGTCCACATCAACAAAAATATTTAAAACACAGTAGAAAGAAAGAAAAAAAGAAATTTCTTTTTTTATGACAACACCATAATGGTCTTTTTGCTGGGTTTTAATTTATTAATTGGTAGACGAGGTAAGTGTTTTGCCATCAGCAACCACAGTGTGGAACTGCCACTAGATATACCTTCCAGAATAATTCTGTTGACTATAAAACCCAAACCAATTTTTGAGTGTTTGTTCCTAATTTTCAGGAAGGCATCAGAGATGAGTAATAAATGTCCTCTTATTTTGTGAAATGATGAACAACGTTAAATGTGTGTAAACTCTTTATTAATTCTAAGCTGTTTTGAAACACAATCTCTGAAAAGTATACCTGGGATGGTGGGTTATAAATGAAAACCAAAAAAGAAGGTAAGGGGACCTGGCTGAGTTCACACAGTGGACGAAGCTGTAGTCAAACATGGGATTTTATATTATTTTTGTCTTTCAATTTGGAAAGCAATATGCACTTATTGTAGATATTTTATAAAAATGCAGAAAGGAGAAGAAGAAAATTTGAATCAGCTGAAATCCAACGTTGATACTTAACCTGTGTTAATATTTTCTTACAGTTCAGTATAGTATTTTTCCGTGTTTGTTAGTATTTGTGTCTGGGTACAACACAATTTGAATCAAAATATATATATAGCATTTTCTATCCTGATTTTCTTATGAGAATTTGCAAGTCACTAAATACTCTTTGAAGATATAATTTATAATGGTTACAGGCTACTGTATTTAATGTATGTATTATAATTTATTCAACTTACTTTTTTTATTGTTTTTAAGTTATTTTTCCTATTATAAATAAAGTGGTTATGACTATCCTTATACAAAAATCTTAGTGTGTGTTTCCAAATTAATTCCATATGATTAGTCCCCAGCTATGGAATTGCTGAACCAAGATGCATAGACATTTTTAAGGATCTTGATTCATACTGGCAACTTATTTTTTCAAAATGCCTTACCTTACACTCCCGACTGCAGTATATGAGAGTGTCTGCTTTACCCAAACACTAGGTATTATTTATTTTTTAGATTCTCCAAAGAGAAAGTGAGAAATCTATATTTCTCAGCTTAAAAGTAAAATGGAACCTTACTTTGTAGGTTGAATGACGACTTCTATTTCTTTTTTTAAGTTGTCTGTTCCTGTCTTTTGTGTATAATCTCATTAGTATGTTTGTCTTTTTGTTTATTCTTAGTTCTTTATTAGGACTGTGTCCACGAATCTCCATGTGTGTTGGGTTTGTCATTTTCTTTTCATATTCTTCTTGTTTGTGCTTTTCTGCTTCAGATGTTTTTGCGTTTTGTTGTGAAAACATTCTGCTTTTGCCTTTTTGACTTTTTTCTAAGCTTCTATGCTTAAGTTCTTCTACATTTCAAGGTCAGAAAAAAAGTCATTTATATTTTCTTCTTGGTCTTTTACAGTTTTTTTTTTCTTCTTAAATATTAAGATTGTTAAACCATCCACATGGCTTAACCCCTGTTGTTGTGTGGTGGAAGTAGAACTAGGACCTCATTTTTTCCTGAAAATCTCAATTCATGATTTTAATGACTAACTCATTCTTTTCCAATTGCTTTCAAGTGCCTCCTTATTATATACAACATTTTTATTTACTGCAGTGTTTTCTGTTTTTTAGAACTGTAGTCTGACTTTATTTTTGTGTCTACATCACCACACTTTATTAAGTATGGTAGCTTTATAACACATTTTTATATCTTAATGCAAGTCTTTGCTCATAAATCTGATTTTTCACCTGTCTTGGATTTTCATACCATACATTTAGGAAAAATTTCCTTCATGAAAAAAATACTTTTGAGATTTTGATTCAATTCCTAGACTTGAGTTCTTTCTTAGATTGTTGTGGCGTGGGGATTTATTTATTTTTGTCTTTATACAATACTTTCAAGAATGTCGTCACATTTCCCCTACTCCATCAGTCAGCAAATCAGAATAAAAGGAAAACTTAACTAACAGAATCAATGTAATATATAGAGCTGAGAGAGTATGTGTAATACTTGGCTTTTTTTCCCCAAAGCATTTATGTCATTCAACATAGGGTCCCTGGATTTTTTTCCCCTCAATTAGGGCAAAACTCACTGGTCCAAGTTACTTAGATAGAGAAGAGATGGATGTAAACAGATAAATAAAAATTTCAAGTGGACAGGGGGATTTATTTTCAGCTTATGTATATCTGTAGATCTCCTTGCAAGTTTCAGAGGTTGTACAAAGCTATAATACAGTCACCTTGCTGAGCAACCTTGTGTGTAAATACAGTTTATTTCACTCGAAGCTTGCCCCCGTGACTGATGGAAATTGTAGTAAAACTTCCACCTGGGTTGTCAACTACGGGAAACTTTCTTATTTATTTTTATTTGTCACAGCAGGTTAAGCTTACAAAGTCCAGGTGTTTCATGGCTTTAAATCTGGACACAGGCACAGGAATAGTCTGTTGAAGGTAGTTTATTTAGGATCCCTAAACATGAAGGGACTTAACAAAATGGATTTTATCCAGCTCTCTAGGTCAGGGTGTTAAGTCAATGTACAATGACCAGAAACAGAAGAACACAAAAGTCGTACCAATAGAACAAACTTCTGGTGCATGTGCTGTGACAATTGTACATTTTTTTGTTTGTTTGTTTGTTTTCTGAAGATAGCAGGAGGGAAGGGAGCGATGAGGCAAAGGAGTAGCAGGTTTTCCTGCTAATTTACCTGATTGTCTGAAGTTGAGCTGAAGGTGGCCCTTCAGCGATCTTTTGGGTTTTATGTGAGCTAACATGACAGCTGCCACCAGCAGATAAGGAGGTCCTGTTCAAAAAATTTTATAAAGCTTAATCTTCCATTATTTTATATTTATTCCCCTTCATTGTTCTCATTTTCATTTCCAAGCCTCTGATTTATGTATTTATTTAGAAAATCCAATATCTTCCTGGTTTTTTTTAATTTTTGCTTTGTTTTCTAATGATTTTGCTCAAAATAACATGGCAATTCTTTGTACAGTAATTACAAATATCTAATTTATTTAATTAGCCTATCATATTTGCCATATTTTCTGTTTCCTTCCTAAAGCAACTGAAAATGAAATTATCCTTCTGCCTTTGCTCACACTCAAACAGACATCCTCATCGTCTGTCCAAAGGCTTCTACTTGTGAGTATACAACTAATTTGGATTCCATTAATGCACAACTAATTAAAGTTGATTTTTGTATGTTATTCTAATTTTCATCACACTGTGCTTGTATTTCAATACTTTGGTATTTCATAAGCTGTCAGCTTGTGATACATTCCAGTTATAAGAGACTTCGGTTAACTCTTGTAGGATGTATATAAGTGCATGTATCAAATTGACCCATCTGGATAGCACAAAATTCCCAGACAAGCCCGTTTGAACTGAGCCACTTTCATGGTCTGCTGTAATAGTTTATTCTGTCCTGTTTTACATTTATATTTGACATTTGCTTTCTACTTCCTGTACATCAGTACAAGAATTCAGGAATCTTTTTCCAAATTACCTCTTAGGCTAAGTCTACACTTACCAATCTATACTATATCCACCCAAAATTTGAGACTTAAAAAAAAAAAAGTTAAAACCCCATCTTTATTCCACTATTATCAATTCACTGTAATGCATTTGTTAATTTTTTAAAGTAATTTTGCCTAGGAATACATTACCTTGTTTCAAATAAACCACTTGATATTGAGGTACCAATTGATGGAAAATTCCCTTATAATGAACTTTATCAAGATAGAATTTTGTTTAGGAGTTCTCCTCCCAGATATCTTCAGAAAAACTCGTAAAAGGTGATAAGGAAGAATTCGGCAACTCCATAAAAGGTATGGAGGCAAAGTCATGAGAAAATGCCAGTTTCATCTAGCTAGTTGCCATTCTAAACATTTTATATTTGACAACCTGTTTCTTTTAAAACTATACTTTATTTTTTATCTCACCTTATTCACTAGTTCATAAGAAAGTGTGAGGAGGATTGATATATGAAATTATTTTTAAATGAGTAAATAAATCAGTATTATCTAAGAGTCTGCAACATATTTTAACCTCTTTTTTTCTATACTTTTTCTCCCTTCCACTTTAATAATTGGTGAATGAAGCGGAAAGTTGGATTAATTATGGTTATCTGTTTTCTTCTATTTATTGGCTCTCTGGCCTTGAATATATCGTTAAATCCTTCCAATCTTCAGTTTCTCTTTTTTTGATAAATCAAAAAATAGTGTCTATGTATCACATCTCACATAACTAGTCATAATATAGATACAATGAATGTAATTTACACCTAGAAACCACAATATGCCTATAAGATAAATGTCACGTACATCCTGAATTCATTTGTTGTTCTTCTTCTTCTTGATAACTTACGGTTTTTGTTTTCAATAATGTAACAAACTATAAGGGAGTTTCAATTATTTTCTGATTGACACATATCTAATCTTATATTTCATAGCCCTTGGGGATTTGCAACTTCCTTAAGGTGCTTTGTAGTATGGATAATTAAAAGAGAATTGAATCGAAAGCTTTCAACTTTGAAAATGTTGGGGTTGTTTTATGATACTTCCTTAGGGGGCAAAATGTAACTAACTTGAGTGTTTCATAAAAACCATGATTTAGAATTAATGCTCCAGACTTTTCCTATCCTTCCCTGACCCCCACCTCGTTTCCACCCCCAACACGTCTGTGGATGGACAGAATGTCACAATGACCACTCACTTTGTTAAATCATCTATCATTTCCTTGGCAAGTTAAATTGGCCATGTATACGATGAATTGGAGCTGAGGCAGTTGCCTCTCTTTGAAGCCCCAGGCATTTGTTTTCAAATAAACTGACCGAATTAGTGAGTCCCCATGTAATTTATGATTTTTCATTTACTTGACTTATTTCCATGATGATTGGAGATTAGTCCATTTTAAAGAAGACAAGAGAAATTGGGTTTGAGAAACATTAAAACTAGACCAAAAAAGCATACCAAGATTAAGTAGTTCAAAATTATGGTGACAGATTGTCCTTAACTCATGACCCACTCAAGAAAGAGAAAAATACTAAAGTATTTAAAAAAAATTTTTTTGCTAAAATATGTTTGAAGAATTTTTATTTTTGCTTTATAGGTATTAAAATCTGAGTATTACATACATTTAAAGCCCCAACCAGACTCTTGGTTATGTGGGGTTTACAAGTTTAAAATGTGAAAAACTCCCAGTGTTTATAGTTGGAGTTGCGCCTGCTAGGGATTAAGATTTGAAGGCCACAGTGATGTCACTGGATTAGAGTTAGGAAGATACATTTTGGTAAGACTGAAACCAATGCCAAATTCATGACTCCCAAATTTATGATTGAACTCTTAGATGGCCTACAAATTCATGACTCCCAAATTTATGATCGAACCCATGACTTTCCAGCTTACAGATTTAAGTGCATGCACTAATAAATAAAGATTCTTGAATCTCAAAGGAAGTTCAATGGACATCAAGGTGCAACTAGTTAGCATTTAAAATACTGATTTAGGAATAGCCAATCCAATGGCATTGCTTCTTGGCTGTGTGTGGGTGAGGGTACTATAGCACTTTACAGGCCATTAAAATATTAATGTTCATAAAGTTATATAAATTAGAATTGGAGTGGACCCATTTTATGTTATTGGCCTTCTGATTTTTTGACTTTTAAAAAATAATTTGTTTTCTTAACCTTGGCCTCTTTTTAAGCCTCAAGGAATAGTAGTAAGACTTGTCCCCTGGGGGGGAAAAATTCTGGCATCAAATTCAGATATTCTTTGACTTTCACCCAAGGGGTAAGTTTTCTTGATTTTTTTTTTCTTAATCTTAAAATTCCAAGTCAAATGCTGGGATAATGCCAAGTATCTGGATGGAAAGATCAGTCAAACAGATGTTTTATCTATGTAAAGACAAATAGCTCTAGACTGGCCTTCGAGCCCCTTCCTCACCTTGATCCGGCTTACATTTTTCTTTATGCTTCCTTTTTCTCCAAATAACAATCTGTAGTTCAGCAAATCTGGAAAATTTACTCTTCTGCTTCTTCCATTTCTTAGTTTTATTTCGTTTCCCCCAGATTGCCTTCATTTAGTTTTGTCTACCAGCACAAATGACTTCCTCCCTTGTTTTATACCACTCCTGTGGTATTTGCCATCTACCTCCTGCTACAATGACTGTGTGCTTATTGTAGACCTCTCCAGGCCAGCATTGGCCACCGTGCCTTCTATATATCTTATATTCCACTCTATATCTAACATAGAAAATGTTCACTAACTAGTTATAAAATTGTTCACTTAGTAAATGGTCAACAAAATACTAGTTGCTCAACCTTGTGTTTTACCTATTTATTTTTTTCTGGTGGTAAAGAACTTTGGGTTGTATAGATTTCTTCTCTAGTGTATCTTTAAAATATTAATAGGAAAACTAATATCTATATCTAAGGCATCTAATATAAACAAGTGTTACATTTGATAAATTTGAAAACTGACGAGTCAACAGAAAAAGATTTCAAAAGTTTTAACTTAATAGAATTGCTGATGGAATTGTTTTTTTTATCAGTACAATTTCATAAGATGAATTGGGGGAAATTTACAGAATTTTAAAATGAGAAAAGATTGCTACCTGCTTTAGTGATTTCCAAAGTTATCAGAGATTAAAAAAAAAAAATTGGAGGCCATCAAAGGACTTATATGTACCACAACTACATAAAAGCATAACACAGAGGTAATGTTTAGAATGGGCTTCTTGTTCTCGAAAATTGTATTTCTAATAAGAAATATTGGAATGTTTTTTCATTTTTATTTCCCTAGCTGGCCCAGATTTATTGGTCTTAATTAATTCATATAATATTGTGCTTCCAAATGATCATTCTATCTTCCCAAAATGTGTTTTCTATTTTCAATACTCTTTCTCTCTCTGTTGTACCTCCTGGCCAGGGCCAAGGAAGTGTCAGACCATACATATCTGATAAGAAGAGACATTACCACATCCTCCCACACAACTAGGAGCCTTCCACTTATCCTCTCTTCTCCAAGCCAGCACTCTTCATCCTCTGAGAGTCTTCATTCCCTAATGATTGTTCCCAAGCCGACTTTCTAAGCTCATTCTTATGTATTAAAGAGACATTTATTAAATGTAGGTCTCATTTGACTAGACACACAAGCACATTACTAGTGAGTTGTTTTCCTTGGGAGTGGAGAGTCTCATGGGTTTAAAAGATGACTCTCCCTCCTACTTCTAGCCTCGTACCCTTGGACGAGTTATTTTAATCTCTTGGTAGCTCAGTTTTCTCAACTTTCATTTGTCAAGTGTGGCTAATAGTATAACTCTCATAGGAGTCATTTGAGAATTAAATAAATTAATGCATGTATGGTGCTTAGAATTCTGCTGAATGTAAATGCTTAATTAGCATTAGCAAGCCTTTTTCATTGTTAACATTTAAACAATTTATTGAAGTAGTATGTAGGTTTCTAAAAATATTAAAAATAGAATTGCCATATGATACATATCATAAAAAGTAACCCCCCAAAAATGAGAACACTAATTTGAAAAGATATATGCACCCCTATGTTTATTATAGCATTATTTATAATAGCCAAGATACAGTATCATTAACAATTCTTAGGAGTGATTAGCCTGCTCAGAGATGTCTCAGTGAGATTTAGCACACTGTTATGATCATCATTATAGGCCAGAAGAGAAGAATCCAGTGGCCACACGTAAGAAGTCAACAGGGAAAAGCAAAAAGCAACAACTGACTAATATTTACACCCCTTCTTCATTTTTAGTTCCATTAGACTGCTATGTTCATACACCTTCAGTTTTGGAATGAAAGTGGTGGCCCGTTTCATTTTTTAAATTTTAATGTAAAACCATGTTTTCATAGTTATTTTTTCAGAGTTGTTTTTTGTAATGGGACAAGATTAAGCTAAGTATAGTGAAGGCTGTTTCTTTATGTTTCTCTACCAAGTAATAAACTATGGGAACTTTTAAAAGAACATTCCAGTTAAGATTTTTTTCCGATATTTTTTGTGTAATAGTAGTTTAAATGTTGCATTTAGTGTAATTAATTCACCTCTCTACTTTGTAAAATTAGTCTCTATCCATTCAACCATAGTGTGTTTATTATAGACAAAGCTGCAATTTACAAGACTATTCCCCTTGGTCCATTTATTTTATAGTAGCTGTTGTATCTATTTATTTATTCTAGTAACCATCATAAACCTGCTATTTTGAGGGAATGTTGGAGGCTAATGTGTACTTTACAATGTCTGCCTTTGAAAGTCTATTTACCTTTAAGTGATTTGGTTCAAGAACTTTTTGCATGGAATACTTATATCTGTGGTTTTATTCCCTTCAGGCTGTCTCTATTTTAATTTTCAGTATAGCCAATGTTGATCTTCTTCTTTATTTTCAGATTCTCATCACTTGATGACTGATGGCGAGTCATCTCTCAAGTCCTTGGTTGAGAGGTAACTAATTCTTTGTTGTATAGTTACGGGTTCTACCTCACCCCCATTCACCTAATACTCTTCCCTCCTTCTCATCCCTCTTCTCTTTCTTTTCCTTCATCCATTCTTCCTCCTTTATGCTCTCTTTCTTTAGTTATGCATGTATGTTTTGGCTTGTTGAAACATCTACATTCTTGACAACAGTGTGGGGTATTTTATTTTCATTTTCTTATTTCTTATATTTTAATCCGATTTTTTGACCATGCTGTCTTGCACGTTTCACTTGCCAGACAGCTTATCATAAATTCTTTTTTTTTTAATTTTTTTTTAAGATTATTTATTTATTTATTTATTTGACAGAGAGAGATCACAAGCAGGCAGAGAGGCAGGCAGAGAGAGAGGAAGGGAAGCAGGCTCTCTGCTGAGAAGAGAGCCCGATGCGGGGCTCGATCCCAGGACCCCAGGATCATGACCTGAGCCGAAGGCAGAGGCTTAACCCACTGAGCCACCCAGGTGCCCCAGCTTATCATAAATTCTTAATGTCATAATGTCATTTGTTTTAGACATTATCTCCTATTTATAGGTTCAAAATTATTTTGTGATATCTGCAGCAATTATGATCTTTCATAAAGCAGAACTTGTTGGTGTACAGAGTTTACAACTATCTTGGATTTCATTTTCACTATGTTATTGCAGATAACATTTTGGGATCATAAACTTTTGTAGTGTATTATGTTTGGGTAGGCCTTGAGGCAGAGCCATAAATTTTCCAGAATGGAATTTATTCTAGATTCTATTGCATGTATTTTCTAACATGGAATTTTTTCTAGATTTGCCGTTGCATTTTAGGTTCCATTTCAAGGGCTACCGTGCATCCTGAGGGAAATGATCAGGTTCAATGGATTCTTCTTTTATTGCTACTGAGATATAAATTATTAAGTATTTAAGATCTTAACTGAAAGGGGAATGTAGATTTTTCCATCTGAGGTTGACCTTTTGCTATGCCTTACTGGGGATTTACCATGTCATTTGAAGATACCCAGTTTGTCAACATTAGTTCATTTACCCTTAGTATCTCTCAATTTGTAGAACTACCCTCTTAAGAAACATTAGTCAAAATTACTGGGGAGCTTGATTGATCCTTAATGGGCAAAAATGTAGAATGCTAAAAGTTCTGTAATAACATGAGCCAATCCTGTAAATGAAAACAAAATACCAATTTTGTTTTCATTAAACACTGAGGAGTCTTGTTCCTGTTTTGCTAGAATGTAGACAAATAAAAGACCCAAAAGAAGTGTATTTCTTACTGATTTATTGAACAAATTGAATTTTGGAAGAATAACCAATAACCTGCTTCATTTTCTCCTATTGTTCTTTCAAATCAGTTTCACAACTTATTTTTCCCTACACCTGTGATGACTCTCAGGCATGATTTTTTAACTTCTGGGCAGTCTTTGAAAAGAGGAAGACTGGTCCAGAACAAGATAATATCAAAACTCTAAACTCAACCAACTTAAATTTCTCCTTTTTGGAAACTCGGGATTTTAGCAGGTGAAAGAGTTTGTCCTCTTCCTCACCCATTTCTTTCCCCACTTGCTAATGGCTCTTCATACAGATGTGATCAGGCATAGGTGCCCCCTCCTGTAAAAGGATATCTAGAACTGATTCTCTTAGGGTTCTCCCCACTGAAGATCTCTCACTGAAGCTCTCCTCATGCCTGATGTCTCCTTTCTGGCTTTAGGAGACTCAGTTCTGCCACTTGATTTCCTGTGGGCCATTCATTTATTAGACCAAATTGGTCTTCCAAAGTGATCTCCTTGAGTGGAATAATTGTACAATGCATCCCCAGGCTAGTTTATTGCTGCAGAATCTACATCTGCTCCATAAATGTCTTTATCCCACTGCTGTTAGAAAGCAGTTACTGCCTAGCATGATCCTTTCTCTGAGGCGTTACATCAGCCAGAATTTCATCTTCACATTTCTCCCGGTGAGAGTCCTACACCAGTCAAGACCAGAATGATGGTCTTAAAACCCTCTCTGTCCCTTGAATTCCCTCATCAGGAGCTTAGAATACTGACACACTTCTCCAAGTCACATCATACTATCAGAATTTTCAACCTTAAAATTCTATACTCCGAAGTTGAGTAAGGGGCAAAAACTGGAAGAACTATGGTAATTCTTTCAAGCGTAGCTTATATGGCTTAGACTTTGCTTTAGCATGTGGGCCCTATTGTTCTCAGATTTGGGGCTTTATACCAAAACAGAGACAGAAAGAATCCTATCTAATAGCCTGTTATGCTAAATAGACAAAACTTATGCAGTGTACCACTGAAGCTGTGGAAGGAATTTTTTGATCAATATCCACACAAGGAGTAGCATGCTGGTAATAGAAGTGTTTACTCCCAGGATAGAATATGTATGGTCTAGCTTCAGAGACTCTAGTTAGAGTCAAAGGGCAAGAGACATACAAAAGAGAAACAAGTGCTTCCTTTCCTACATGATTATTGGTATAGGCCAGACAGACTGGTAAGTGTTGGAGTCTCTAGATGTGAGTCAATAGAGCTCCTTCCCAGGTCTGTGCTGGTTTTTGTCTTATTGGGCCAGCAGAACTAGACTGAGGACCCTCAACTGAGTTAAACCCTAAGAGCTGGGTTGCAGAGACAAGATTACTGCAGGCTATAATATGCAACATAGCCCCTTCAATAATTGAAATGAAGGAGCTCTGTTGAACAGAGCAGAACACCAGAAGCATGGACCAAGGCTCAGGTAAATAGACAGTAGGTAATATGGGCATCTGATATTCAGAAAGTGATGACTGCTGTTTTAGCTCAGTTTCCATAGAAAATGGAGCTTGGTTTAAGCATCATATTAGCCAGCTCAGACTGCCAAACAAAATACCATATATTGGGTGGTTTAGACGACAGAAATTCATTTTCTTACATTTCTGGAGCCTGGAAGCCCAAGATTAGGGTGCCAGGTTCTGTTGAGGACTCTCTTCCTATCTTATGAATGGTTGCCTTCTCACTGTGTACTCTCTTATATCTCTTCATAAAAAGAGAAGGCCCCATCTTCATGACCTTATGCAACCCTGATTACCATCCAAAGGCCCCATCTCCAAATACTATCGCATTGGTGGGTATGAAAAAGCATTCAATCCATAGCATTCATCAACTACTGATGCTTTCATCAGGAGGTAAAAACTCAGAAGAAATGAAAGTGAAGAATGAGGAAAGTGAAGCCGGCGGATGAGAAATAACTGGAAGACATGTATTACTGCTCTGGCCATGCTTTCTTCTGGATTGGAAAGAAACCCATCCAGTATCTCAGCAGGAATTTCCATGCAAGACTGCTCCAAATGCAGGCTATAGGGAAATCTGTGCTTGGGAGCAGTCCTTTGGAGAGAAGAATTTTTCTTCTAAGCTTCTTCTTCTGTTTCATATTGGTTGAAATTTGCCCCATGCTGTGGTAACTACCCCAAACTTCTGGTCTTATCATCATAAGTACTTTGGCAGCTTCCCAGAAAGTTCAGCTGTATAGCACTTCCTGTGACTCCACAAGTTATGGAAGGATCTTGAGACTCAGGGAGGGCTTCTTGTAGATCTCAAGCAGTGGAACCCTTTAAGCACACTAGGAATCAATCGGCCACTCTTGGCAAGCCAGGTGAATCTGAGGAAATAGAAGAGATGTGCATGAAACAGTTACCTTCATTGGTTGGTAATGTATGACATCAGAGGAGTCTGTGACAGGTGAGACACAAGAGGTTACAGGCAGGTAGATATGAAAGAAGAAAGCAGGAATTGAGGAAAAGAAAATGAAGTTTCAGGGCAAGACTCTCATGTTCAGAAAGATTGCCATGAAAAAGGTAGATTCCAAGGAAAGTTAGTTGGACTGGGGATCAAATGAGGGATCCAGAGAAATAAGTAGCAGAATAGAAAACAACTAAGTATCCGAGTAAAAACAACTTGTACCAACCCCATTATAAACATAGAGCAGAATGAGAAACAACAAAGCTGTCCAAGGAGCAACCCTACCACCTTCTGAGATTCTTAAGCTCCCCAAACTAGGAATAAAATCAACTTTGAGGCTGGCATTTATTAATTTTTTAATGTCTTCATTCATTTAAGAGTACTGATTACATGCCATGGTCTAGATACCAAAGATTCAGTGGGGATAGATCAAAATGATAATGAATTTCTAGAGAAAGAAATATATACCAAAGCTGCTTGGTTCAGTAGAGAATTGTCCAGGGTAAAAACTAGTGAATCTTCTATTTCTAAATATATTTCTTCTAGTCTTGATCATTCTCAGTTGACACTGTATCTTGAAGCTTATGTCACCCTCACTTTAAATATACACACAAATTAGTTTTTTTTATTTGAGAGACAATTTTTTCACAGAAGTTTTTCTTTTATATGAAATTGAGCAGATAGTATACAAAAAGCCCACATGCTCATTTTCCCAAATACATTCAACATTTTCTAATAACCCAACTACTGGAAGATAGTGCTACAGATACATATGAACATTTAAGAATGAACATATAGATGATATCATTAATTGGGGATTTGTTTATAACACTACAAGACTGGAAACTGTTCGACCAGCTACCGTTCATGAGTTGGTCACGTGAACTCTGGTGTTCCCATATAACACAGTCCTAGGAAGTTGTAAGAGAGTGACATGACAAAGATTTTGGTACTGAAATGGTGAGGTCTTCAATACTTTCTGCTAAGCGATATAGAAAAGTAATAGAATAGTATTTATAGTAAGCTCTCTTTAGTGTGAGAAAGGGGATATATATATATATATTCATATTTGCTTATCTATTTATATAGAAGTAACAAAAGAATGCACAAAAAAAGAATACAATCACCGTCTATAAGGGAGAGGTTGAGGACAGAGGTGGGAAACTTTTCTTTGTATATTATATATTTTATATTGTTTGATTTTGAACCATTTGAACATACTTCTTATTCAAAAATAAAATTACATATATATGTATAGGTATATGTATATATGCACCGTACAGAATATAAAAAATTCTAGATTCAAAATTTTCCCCTGGAAATCTGAATATCTGAATAAATTGCTCCATTGTCTTCTAGCATTTGACTCATTAAAATCCAAAGCACTCAAATCTTTACTTCTTTGTAGGCACATGTGCCCTCTCTCTTTCAAAAAACTTACAGAATTATTTTCTTTAGTTTTGAAATTACAAAATTTCATCAGGATGGCTGTGCTCAGCATTTTGTGTGCTGTTTCAGTCTGAATGTGAGTGGACATTTTTAAAGCTTGACGTGTTTTTTAGTATGATTTGGTTATTTTTCCTCTTTACATTCTAGAAGATTTTCACATCTTAATCACTTCTTCCACCAAAACATAATTTTTCTATGCAAATATTCCTTAAACATGTGAATGATTCCCAAATGGGCTATACATTGCTCAGAGAAAAATTAAGAGATCTAAACAAATGGGATTGTATCCGTATTATGGAATTTATAGCCAAGATATATATATTCTTTTAAATTTCACACTCCCTACTATTTATCATCTCCTCCTCAAAACCCAAGGATCTCTTTTATTAAAAGGCAATAAAAATGTAGGAAAACCTCCTAAAAATAGCTCTGCTGTCTTTCTTTTTACTTTTTTTCCTGAAGATGTATAAACTAAGAATAGTACAAGCAAATGCTTTCTCCTGAAACTTCACATACAGAAATTCAGCACATTTAGCACAAATAGGGGAAGATCTAAATCAGAATGTATGTAAGCAAAGAGGGTTAAAAATTATTTATGATACAGCCTCTCTTTTTCTAGTACTTTAGCAGTGATACAGTAAACATTTTATCTGGCAACTTATATAGTTACAAAAAAATTCTTCCAATGTTTTTAAAAAAATTCACATGGTTGATTTCAGATTTGAAGCCAGGAAAAAGTGGGCAGATGACACTCCAATACTGAACTTCCTTCATACTGTTTTTTGTTAAGTCTTTCAAACTAATTTATTAAGCTACTTTTCTGTTAATAGTTCACCACTAATTTTCTTTTAACAGTTGTGTTAAAAAAATTTTGAATTTTTTCTTAGTATCTTTCTTTTAGTTTTATAATTATATGAGTTTTTTTTTCAGGCTGACTTAATACTTTGTAAATGAATAAACTACGTACAGCCAATTGATTTATTTTGTACACGATGTGAATTAATGCACTATGTAATCCAATACAATGTAGTATATTAATTAATTAGTGTGCTCTTTCTTTTCCTGGTTTATGGAAGCTCAGAGTCATGCATTTTCATTTGAAGGATTCTGACCCCAGATAAAACCCCAGTTTTATCCATTTGGTCAAAAGGAAGCTTGTTTAGCATACAGTAGCATTTGTTGGTACCCATAAATCCTTTGCTTTATCAGTATATATGAGGAAAAAATGTATGTATACTACTTAGTGATTTTTTTGTTGTTGTTATCTCTGAGACTACTTTCTCATACTCAAAATTTTGTAAACATTTGTTTTGTACCTTAGAAAATGAAGAAGGTTGTTGAATCAAAATCATACTTCACCTCCCCCTGGAGTTATTTCTCACTCTGTAACAAAATTCTACCTTTCTCTCTGGATTTACTATATTCCCCACCCATCTTAGCCCCTGAGCCTGTCCTCTGCTGATCTGTGCATTTTCTTTCACTATGTCCTCTGCCTAGAACACATTTCTCTCCATTCATCTATCCCACCCTCCCTGAAAAGGGTTCAATCTGCCCTGGACCTCAAGGCCGTTCTCAATCTTCTCTCTGTCTTTCCTTTGAATAATAACTTTGCCACTCATGAAGAGCTTATACCATCAGAGCTTGTGAAACTCTCCCACCAAGGCCTCCCTCTATCAGAGAAGAATGAATACTAGTACAAAGGTGGGTGGAAATGGAGGGCTGTATTATAGATTTCTTTAAAATTACATGTTTGTTTCAAAATAAGGTTTTAAACTTACTCCCATCAGAATTGAATAAAGGGGTGGGCCATCAGAGTGACTGGGAAATGTTGATAAATGGCCTGCTAAGCATCAGAGAAGGAATCACAAATAGACTACTCGGTAATTTTAAGTTTCTTAACACCATACTTCCATGCCTGAGTGAGATGTAACTTAGTACCATGGTCCATGAAGCAGACAGAGCCCTTGATTTGGAAAAAAAAAAAAAAAAAAAAGAACTGAAAAAAAATTAAAAAGGAAATTATAGCAGGGAGGGAAGAAAGAAGGAAGCAAGGAAAGAAGGAAGTTTAGATATTTTACATGCAATTTTTCATGTAATTCTTGGAACACTTCCTTAAATGAAATGTTCTTAAATCCTTCAGTTGAGTCTAATCATGCTTAGATTAGAGTCTAACCTCCTGAATGTGGATTGTCAGTCCTCTGGTGAAGTCCCTGCCCCACTCTTCTGCCCCACGCCAGCTGTCTCCTCTGCAGCCATCAGGATTCTCTTCCAGCCTCTAATGTGACTTCCCCTCCTCTTCATTGAAGGCCTTCCAACTCTTTTGACCCACTTCAGATTTCCTTTAAAAGACCACTTCCTCAGAAAAGTTTTTGTCCTAGGTTTGTTTGTTGCATTCTTGTATCTCCCTTTGAGAATATTTACCAGTTTTGACTCCTTGCTTCTTGTTTAATGAGAGCAGGGACTATAACTGTCTTAATATCATTGTATCCCAAAGTCTGGTGCCTCAAATATGACTGAACAAACTAGGTAATATGCTGATATTTATCTTATAAATGAGGTACTTGGAGATGGTTTGAGTTGGAGGCACTTGGTACTTGGAGGTACTTGGAGCAAGGGTGTACAGCTAATAAGAAGCAGAGTCAGGACCTAGCTCTTTCTGACTCCACGGATAGAAGATCTAATTACCATGCTTTATAGGTTAAAAATTGCCACACCCTTATTGTTTGCTCACCTTGTGGTCCCTCTCATTTGCTGCCTTATAATAATTTCCATTCTATTTCTGTCATACTCTACTGGTAAATCTTTTTTGTTTTTCCCAGATGTATTATTTATTTTAGCACTCACATGCACGAGAGAGAGCACAGAAGAGGAGGGGCGGAAGGAGAGGGAGAGAGAATCTCAAGCAGACTCCCCACTGAGCATGGAGCCCATCACCAGGCTCAATCCCAGGATCCTGAGTACCTGACCTGAGCCAAAATCAAGAGTCTGAGGCTTAATCGACTGAGCCACCCAGGCGCCCCTCTACTGGTAAGTATTTCATTTCCCCAACTAGAATGTTGCCTCCTCTCTTCAGGAGAGAGGTCGTGTTTATTATCATTTTAAAATATTTGTTTCTAACTGAGGGTTGCTGGAGGGATGTGGGCGGGGAATGGGTCAAGTGGGCGATGGGTATTAAGGAGGGTACTTGCTGTGATGAGCACTGGGTGTTGTATATAAGTGATGAATCTAATCTGAAACTAATATTACAGTTGGTAACTGGAATTTAGATAAAAACTTGACAAAAAAATAAAATATTTGTTTCTATTTTACATGTTGCTGAAATGGGTGACTTGGACATTGTATTTACTCAGCAAAGATTTTACTGTATAGAAAGAAGCAACATACTGTGCAAGGAGACCAAACAGTAATGCCGGGGGATGGAAAAGGAATGTTTTTAGTTATAAACATGTATTAGTCATAGTCATTGGTGTCTATTAGGATTATGAGAGAAGGGTAGACTCTGCTCTTCTTTGTGAGTAAAAGACTGAACAGTAATAGCAATGAAGGAGAATTAATTTATTTAATTTGACCAAAAAGTCCAAGGTGAAATTTACTTGCCTTCCCTCTAGTGAGGGAGGCACCATTATTAGCTGCAGGCACTTTGAAAAACAGATAAGTAGGGGCACCTGGGTGGCTCAGTGGTTTAAGCCTCTGCCTTTGGCTCAGATCATGATCTCAGCATCCTGGGATTGAGCCTCACGTCGGGCTCTTTGCTCAGTGGGGAGCCTGCTTCACCCCCTGCCCCGCCTGCTGCTCTGCCTACTTGTGATCTCTCTCTCTCTGTCAAACAAATAAATAAAAATCTTAAAAAAAAAAAAAAAGGAAAACAGGGACATAGCAAGATTACTAAGGTTATCCTCGGCACCCGTTCACTTTCCTTTTCAACATCCTTTCTCATTCTCATTTATCCTCTAAAAATTCTTATTCTTGATCCCATTTTTGTGCAGCTCAGCAGTTAGCACTCGTGGCTGGAAATAGTTTAGGAAGGCTCCACATAGCTTTAGGTCATTCGGATTTTAAAGGGAGACTTGGAATTCTTGAAGAAATATAGCCTGCTCATTAGTGAGACACATTTGTCAGCCCTCTGGGGGCCAAAATTGTTTCGTATTCTTGATTTCTCCCATAGAACACAGCAGAAGGCCTTGCACATTGGAAATAATGACCATACACACGAAACTCCACAAGACATTCCACGCTCACCGACCCTCTTCCCTTCCTTCCATCTCTTCCACTTCTGGAAGAAGGAGGTGGGATTGGAGTCAAAGACAAAATGTACTTCTCAGGGATATCCGGAAAGACACTGGAATATTTGCTGTAAAAGGAAGTATTTAAAAGCTGCATAACCAGCTCCCCAAATTAGTTAATGATTCTACATGTTGGCAATATAAGCTGGGCTCACTTGGGCCAGCAAAGCTGAATTCATTTGTGTTCACTCCCGGATCTGCAATCAGCTGGTGAGTTGGGTGGGTCAGGCTGGGTGGCTTGTGATGGGCCTCCACTAAGGAGAGTTGTGTTGACTGAATGTCTTTCTGTGTGCTAGGTCATCCGGCAGCAGATTGGCTCAATCTTGTTCACAAGATAGAGTGTTCCAAGCAAGTTTCCTATGTTTTTAATTTCTCATTTGCAATTGCCCACTGGCCAAACAAGTTCCATGGCCATGCCCATTGTTGGTGTGGGAGCAGTTACTCAAGGGATGCATACAAGAAGGAGGTAACAAATCTGGGATGTTTACTGCAGTACTCTACAATTACATAAAGTAGTAGTGTATTAAAATCAAGAAACAAACCTTTTAGTTAAAGACTGAGGCTTAACTAAATGTGTGTATCTTCCTCTTCCTCCTGAAACCCCATTAAAGATAAATAAATAAACATATAAGGACAAATAAAAAAGAGAAAATACCTGAGCAAAGTTTTAACAATGTTTTTTGTTAATTGATATAACAAAGTAGAAGAAGCTACTCACCAAATACCTACCAATAAGAAAAATGTAATTAACTACTCAACACCCTTCTTCCCTTGGCTCTGGACTTGGGGATTTCAAGAACTAGAAGGGAAGAGGGGTGAAGGGGAAGGTTGAGACGTGGAGATTGTTTTGAAAACTTACATAGGTTTTCGAAGACACCTCAGTTCCTCTCCTTTTCTGCATGCAGACAGGAACTACCTGCTCTTTGGAAGGACACAGGAAGTCCTATGTCTGGAAAAATTAAGACAAAGATGTTTAGGATTTGGAAACAATGAGTAGGATGAGTTGGAGGTACCTGCTAGGATTAGATGAAAGTCTGCTTATTGAAAGGTGGGACTACCCAATCCCAATCCCTAAACTCACTTCTAGATTAGAAACAACAAAATGTTCCTCACCTGGGAAGAAGACAAGCAGCTTCTTCTCTGAAGAGACTGCTTGGTTCCAGAAAAAATGATATATAGGCATTTAAGGAGACAGTCATTCTCTAGTCTCCAACCAAGCACACAGAATTCCTAAGCAGTTTTTGACTGCTGAATTTCAAGGACTCAGAACAGTGCCTGACACATAGTAGGGATTCAATAAATATTTATTAAATTAGTTTTAAGTACTTCATTCTAAACCTAGGCCAGCCAGACTTACCAGATATTTGAGGAAAATCTCTAACACAAAAAAGAAAGAACTAGGAATCACCAAACACAAACTGATAAAAAGAAACCTAGAGGAAATAGTTGTCATGGAGGGGAAAGAAGAAAGTATTAATAAAAAGTATAGCTGATTAAAATTCTCAGAGAGATAAGAGATCCAGAACCTATAAAATTATAAAATAGTATCTGAAAATAAAATTATATCTGAATTATACACACCCACTTGTGCGCGTGCACGCGCGCACACACACACACACACACACACACACACTCACTCACTATTCCTTCCTTCATTTTACAGATGAGAAAATTGAGATAAAGCTCATTTGGGTAGGATGTCTAGGTGGCTCAGTTAAGCATCTGCCTTTGGCTCAGGCCATGCTCCTAGGGTTCTGGGATCAAGTCCTGCATTGGGCTCCCTGCTGACCAGGGAGCCTGCTTTTCCTTCTGCCTCTGCTGCTCCCCCTGCTTGTGCTCTGTCTCTGTCTCTCTCTGACAAATAAATAAGATCTTAAACAAACAAACAAACAAACAAACACCCATTTGGGTAACACAGGGACAGACTCAGATGCAGGTCCTTGATCTTTACACATCTTTGCACATCTGTCTGAGCCACACTCCTCTCTCAAGTTTTTGCCTTCCTCCCTACCAGTCCAAATTCTGCTCATTTCCCAAGACCAACTCCCCTCATAAACCTGTCTGTGAACTCAGCCAATCACAGTATCTGGATTCCTCCAACACTGATAATCTGTAGCATCTATTTTATTACTGGGCTGGTTATATGATTGTTTTGTTATCTTGTGGCTTTTTAAAATATATATATAATTCTGTCCTCCCCAAGAAGAGCAAATCGCCAGGATGGAAATTTCTCAGGAGTCTTTATCAAGATGCTAAGTACGTAAGAGTCACTTTAGAAAAATCTGCTGACTTGAGTCTAACTAGAGCATTTACTGGATTATTTCATGGCTTGGTATTGGAACATTCCAAGCTCATAAGATCTACTTAACAAAAGTGTCTCAACCCTGGTGTAATTGATTGGTTATTATCATACACTGTTCACCATCTGGCAGTAGTAGACAAAAGTAAATATCCCTGCACACTGAGTTTGACACAAAACAAGCATGACCTGGATGAAGAGGTGTCGCTCTATAACTTAAGTCTCTTTTGAGAAAGAGAAGGTAATTCGCCATCATCGCAATTTGTTCGTGCTATAGATGGTTGGATGGTTTTTGCTGGTTTTAAGGCTTGATGTGACCTTTTACCAAGCTTTCCCTGGGCCAATGTTCTGCATACTATAAGTATATATCTCAGAATCATTAGTGGTAACCAAACACTTCCAAGTTAAACATAGAATCCTACTTTTGGAGTATATTTGAGACATTTTTCAGCCAACCATACTGTACAAATGTTTATTAAATATCCACTTTGGACTTAGCAGCAACCTACAATCTGTGTTTTTAAAATTATGTAAGAAACAGGGGCGCCTGGGTGGCTCAGTGGGTTAAGCCGCTGCCTTCGGCTCAGGTCATGATCTCAGGGTCCTGGGATCGAGTCCCAAATTGGGCTCTCTGCTCAGCAGGGAGCCTGCTTCCCTCTCTCTCTCTCTCTCTGCCTGCCTCTCCGTCTACTTGTGATCTCTCTCTCTGTCAAATAAATAAATAAATAAATAAATCTTTAAAAAAAAAAAAATAAAATAAAATAAAATTATGTAAGAAACAAAGGGCCTAATCCCTGCCCTCAAAGAGCCTACAGTTGCATTTATTTGTATTTCATATGTTAAAATATGGTCGTGAGTTTTATATGTTAAAATATGATTATGAGTTAAAACACACTGAAGTTAATGCAAAACATCTTTGTTTCTTAAACACAATGGATTTTTTTGGCAAGATCTAAAAACTGGCCACAGTACAAAGCCTGTACCTAATTTTGTCTTTTGAATTTATATGTATGCGTGTGTATGGATGGATGGATACATATGTGTGTATGCATGGATTTTCATAGAGAGGTTATATCTATTTATGCCTTTTGAAATAGTGCCTAGCACGTGTATCTGAAAAACAGAGATTTGAGGCATTCCTCTTAAATTCTCTGGTAAATATTTTATGATTTATATTTTCCATTTATGGAAGGATTTAGGTTGGGAAACTATAGATGATCAAATGACTGCTTGGAAATGTCAGGGAAGAATCAGATAAGGTACTTCTAAATGGATAATTCAATGTAATAGTGCTGAAGAAACATCTTGCTTCTTAGGTCTACCTAAATCTATACATAATAAATCTTATATTTTAAATGTACTGTAAAGCATAAAGTACTTTCCCATAGCTGATCTCATTTTGATTTTGGTCCAAACACATACAAATATAGTCTATTATGTATGCATGGACTAGAGGTACACATTCGTGTCAGTTCAAGGTAGAACAGAGTCATAAATCAAGTCTCAACTGATGAGCTGTAACAAACAGAAGCATATTATTTTTTGTTCATTGGTTTATGTTTTGTCTTTCCCCTGGCAGTAGAGGTTTGAGGTGCCATCACTTGGAGATTATCTTCACAGTGTTTACCCCCAAAGGTTTTGTGGGTCTCTTTTATTTTTCAGCTGAAAAGAACTACAATTCTTGGAAATGTCTGGTTTTCTCTGCGATCTCTCTGTGTAAGAGAGGAAGGCAGCCCTTCCTCTCTTATCTAGAACAACACCACCAGAACTAAATGCTACAGCAACATTTGTGTTCACTGATCACAGGACAGAGATGCAAGGTGATCCGGAGGTAGTCATAACTACACCTGAAAGACCTCTTGCAGTGTGCTCCAGTGGGAAGCATATCATCTCCATGTCTACCATTAATAGTTACCAATCCTCATGATCAGAGGAGTTTTAAGAAAGCTAGTGATAAAAAGTGAAGAAGACATCTAGGCTAAGTTCAGAAAATCACACCTCTGACATTGAACATTAAGGGAATAGGCAGTTTGTGACAAATGTTAATAGAAAAAATTTCTTGGGTGCCTGGGTGGCTCAGTCATTAAGTGTCTGCCTTTGGCTCAGGTCATGATCCCAGGGTCCTGGGATCAAGTCCTGCTTCGGGCTCCCTGCTCAGCAGGAAGCCTGCTTCTCCCTCTACCACTCCCCCTGCTTGTGTTCCGTCTCTCGCTGTGTCTCTCTGTCAAATAAATAAATAAATCTTAAAAAAAAAAAAAAAAAAAGAAAAAATTTCTTGGCCAGAATAGAGGCATATACAAACTGAGATTTTTAAAGCCAATCGTAGTATCTACCAATGTTTAAGAAGACACAGGAGGTGTAATCAACTCATAATTCTGATCCCCTCGCATTGGTGAAAAAGACTTGAAATTTCATGCGTTATTGAAATGTTTTTAGTTTAGTTGTTAATAAAGCTCTACAAAGCCAGGCTTTCACTCACATTGTTTCTTCATAGCTTCTTGATATTCCATAGCAATGTCCTAAGAAAGTTATAAATGGAAACAAACAAGCTCATTATAGTTACAATTTTGCAAATTACAGGTTTGACTAGGTTGCATTCATTGATACAACACACAAATCTTCACAGAAGTATTCTTTGCCTTCAGGAGTATATGTTTATGAATTGCAGTGGACATTCACACTGAAGGGGAGGAAATATTAGGGAGTTGAAAGTTGAAGTTTGTCTTTTCTTGTCTTTTGGACTCTTTTTGATCATTACTTAAGGGAGTCAAAGACCATTAGAGAAAGCTAATAGCCTTTAGAACCCTCAGATTATAGATATTACTGATGGGAGAGTTAAGGCAAATTGCATTCTCAAAATGGCTCTGGGAGCATACCACTTCCAGTAATGGTCCTATCAACCAGACCTAAAAGCAGAGAGGGCAGTGATGCACTTAAAGGCAATTATCCATCAACATTGGAAAATATGGTTACTAGATTAAGAGAGTTGAGTATAAGCAATATATCTTGATTGCAGCAAAGCAGTTGATATAGCATTATTCAATTTACCAGCTAGATTAATTTAAATTGGTTTAGGCAGAAGTATAGTCAAATGAACTATCCACTATCCAGAGGGCCATAAATAATAGATAACAATAAACACATTTGTTTTACATGCTCCTAATTTAGTTATTTCTCCCCAGAACTCTCCTTCAGTTCAGAATATGACAGTTAGAGAATATATGCCACCCTCCAGCTATCTTTTCTTAAGATCTTTTAGGAATCCCATCTGTTATATAAAGTTGCAAGGACCAATTATAGTGCCATCAACAACTCCCATTATTCAGAGCTTACTTTATCCATTTTCAGTTTCAGCTTCCCTTTATATCTCTGTTTGATGTCTGGACTTTCGCTTAATGTAAAATGTCAGGAGCAGAAATTCAGGGCAATGGAAGTCATCTTTGCTTCCATACACAAAAAGATAGTCGGTGTGGTTTCTCCCAGGTCATTTGGTGGAGATGACAGGGACAGGAAAGCCCAGGATGGGCAGCACTTTCCTTTTGTCCTTGCACTGTCCATCTTAACCATGAAGTAGTTTTCCTGAACATTGGCTTACCTACCCAAATGTACGATGACCAAACCCATTTGGTGAGTTAATCCTTGAAAACCCAGAACTTGTAACAAAGATGCATACTTGGAGATAATACAAGCTTATCATACAAAGGAGAAGACATGAGGGCTAAGAAGAAGTTTCTTTTAAAGACACAAACCACTCTGAGATTCACACAAGCACTTTTGGTTATTTCTAGGGTGATCAGTCTTAGCTTGACAATGGTAGATATGATTGTGCAAGCAAAAACTAGGAAGAGAGGACACATCAAAGGGAATTTTCAGGATCCTTGTTGCAGTGGGACCACTGTAGTTTCTAAAAATATTGAATATGTATTTATTGTATTGGAAGGAAGAAAAAGGCTCCTGATTTCATAACACAAACCTATAGTTTGTAGCTTGAAAGTGAAACTTGAAAAAATTGTTTTGGGTGGAAAAAAAAATGCGCTGATTCTCAACAGACATATCTCCCATGGTGGATAACAGAGGTGGAAGGAAAAGGATAAGAATCCTTACACAATGGGAACTGGGGGACCTATGGGGCCTAGGAACACTGCTGTAGGCACTGGCTACACTGGTGGTGAAGCCAGCCAATGTATGATGTCTTTTAGTCTTACACTGTCCTTTTCATGCTTGTATCACACAATCACTTGCCTTGGGAAAGTAATACAATGACACTCATATATGTTTCTGAATGTTGGAATATTATATAGGGGCTTAGATACCAAATGTATTGTGTCTGCTTCCCCAAATTATTTGAAAGTCATATAATAAAAGATAGATACTTGCCTCTTCTCTACCTGAGAAGGGAAGCTATAAAATAATTGTGGCAAAAAACCTTGAGAGGGTGGATCTATGGTGATTGATTTTAAAATGCAGCCAAAGGACACTTCACTTGGGAGGCTCAGTAGGTTAAGCACCAGACTCCTAATTTCAACTCAGATCGTGATCTCAGGGTCCTGGGATCCAGCCCCACATTGGGCTCCATGCTCAGCAAAGAGTCTGCTTGAAGATTTTCTCTCTCCCTCTGCCCCTTCCCCTCATGTGTGTGCTCTCTTTCTCTCTCAAATAAATAAATAAATCTTTAAAAATAAATAAAATAAAACACAGCCGAGAGAGAGGTCACTGCACAGTAGAAGAAATTTATTTCCTCCCTAACTTTCAACATGGTTTTAGGCAAATTATTTAATTATTAACAGTTTCTTTATCTATGATATATTCTTTTAATTGATCTAGCTTTCTGAATATTTGGCTGACTGGGCTGGGTTTGTATGTGTTTTTTACTTTTTAAATGTATATTCACCTTTGATTATAAAAATAAAGCACACTTATTATTTCAAAACTCTGAAATTGTATAAAGTATAAAATAAAAATAATAAAAGTAATTTTAATACTGCTCATAGCTAGGTTACTTTTTCACATATATTGTCGCTTTCATTGCTGATTTCATTTTTATTGTTGCATTCTGATTTCATCACCTCTTTCTAACATTTGAACTTCCTTCCTTGGTTTCATTTTATAAAATAAATTATTTTGCCTGATATAGTACTTACTGGACTACTGTTTCATATTTTTACTCATACTTCTAGTTCCTAATTCTTGTTCTTAATCTGATTTCACCAGGACTATACTCTTTTCATTTTCATTTAATGAGCTTCAACTTTTTTAAAAGATGAATTTATTTTTATTTTAGAGGGAGAGAGAGAGAGTGGAGGGGTACGAAGGGGCAGAGGGAGAGAGAGAATCTCAAGTTGATTCCCTATTGAGCAAGGAGCCCACACAGGGCTCAGTCTCACAACCCTGAGATCCTGACCTGAGCCAAAATCAAGAACCGGTCATTTAACTGATGGAGCTACCCAGACGCCCTGGGCTTTACCATTTTTATTTTATTAACATTTCCCCATGTTGCTTTCATGTTTTTATTTTTGTTATGTTTTCTAGCCTTAACTTCCTTTTCTTTCAGGTTGGTTTTTCTCTCCAGATTCATTCTTTGCTCTTCTCAGCCCCATTTTGTGCCCTGAGAGGCCCAGGATAAGGATTGGATGGTGGGAGGAGAGAGGCCAGGGAGAGATGTCCTTTACCCAACCACACGGTTCCTTTGCTTTAAGTGGACCCTCCTCTTGGCAGTGGCCCTCACTGGCTTTGGCAAAACCATTTGGAAACATCCTGCTGCTTTTGAGTCTAGAAATGCTTTGGTTTCCCACTTCTCACCATTCTTTTTGTTCTTGAACTAGCCTCACTCCTCTGTAGATGGAAACCCTTTGAGAATGTCATTTATCTGGTGCTGAGGTAGCAAAAGGAGCAATGTTCACACTTAATCTTATGAAAAATGCTAAAAATTTTTGATGTTCTGCCTTGTTAAATTCTCCTATGTTTAATATGACTGCTTTAAGCAATGTTAAATCATTATTCTTATGTCACTTTTAATTAATGATCCCTTAATACATTTACATTTTTGCTCCTCTAATTTTGTGATTTGTTTGGGTTTTATGATGACCCACTAAAAGCATAACTAGAGAGAACGACAGCAATAGGTAGTATCCACAATCACAAACAGAAGGTTGGGGGGCCTTTTCCATCATTTTCCCTACAGCCTTCTAGCCAGTTACTTCAATCAATCTAATCCCTCTTAAAATTACATCTCTTAAAAATATGAACCCTGACATACTCAGGGACCTATAGAGTAACGATCCGCAGGGCCATTTATTCTCTTTATGCAAGTTCTATACTTTTCTAACACTCTATATTTTCTATACTATGCAATCTTTATATCTTTATATTTGGAACTATTTTTTTTTTTTTAAATAATCTGTGGTCTCTGACACATAGGACCAGTAGTTCTGGCAAAGTGTATCATTGTGTTGCAAACAAGCACAGCCTGACATGAACCTTTATCCTCCAGGGCTAGAAGGAGGATAAAAGATTGCCAGCAATGCAATGGAGCAGAAGGCAGGCTGGATAGGGAGTGGCACTTGACATTCCAAGATATGAAATCAGTTGCAGGAACAAGCTGAGCTTGGACGAGCTGAAAGTGGCTCATATAGGGATTATGGGTCTTTATTTGCTGATTCTGGCAAGAGAGCTGTAAGGCTGCTTCACAATAACCAGGATTGAACTCTACTACTTGCAGTAAGATGTCCAGGAGCAGAGTCACATGGAGAAAGGGCTATAACCCTTCAGATAATTGACTTAAGGGATACATACATCAAACAGCACCAAAGCAAAAAGAATAAAAGAGAATCCACCCACAGCTGGATGGACTTGTTTTTCTTCAAGAATGAATTACTACAAAAGAAAAAAAAAATACCTCCATGGGGATTATTAATATAAAGATGGAGCATATAGTACTCGAGGCAGAGTACAGGAATAGCATACTTGTGGAAAAGATTGACTAAAGGAAGCAGAACTAGATGTTTAAAGAACCTACTCTGTATTCTCAATTGTCAGTGAAAAATAATAACTAGAAATATAAAATAAGCAAGGTGAGATAAGGCAATGTGTCCAGTAAGGACTCTTTTGGTTCCAAGTAGCCAAGAAAAGAGTTACTAGAAAGATGCTGGAACAGCTCATTGACAGCAGTCTCGGATGAAACCAAATCTCACAAGGTTTCAAACAGAGAAAAGAATTTACCAATAACTTATCAGAATAGGAAGAGATTTTTCCAGAAGGACCCAAACGAGCACTGCAGAGCTGCTTTTCTCTCTTAATTTTGCCCTGTCCCGTGCACCTGCTACGTTCTGCATTCTTCCTTCTTTCTCTACAGACGAGGCCATGTGACAGTGAAGTCTACCAGAAGCATCATTTTACAGGTCCACATACACAGAGAGAGCCTGCCTTGTGTTTCCTTCTTTACCTTTCTCTTGTCTCAAGGGAGAAAGCACTGATTTTTCCTACCTTGAGTCTGGTGAAACCCAGCCAAGTCCTAATGCAACTTCACAAAGGGGTAGGCAATTCATGTGAAAAGATGGCTGGGCCAAGGGTACAATAGCATCCACTGCAGGTGATAAGAAAGGACACTGAGATGGGAGACAAGCATGCCTGGAAATGTACCTGAATGAGATTGGGAAAGAACATGAAGAAATTCCATCATGAAAATCAATTTTAGAAGCAGTTCAGAGCAGAGTCAACACTGCGAAATAAATACTGTTATGATAAAAACTTGATTTCACTTAGAATGAGTTAGAATAGAAAAAAGAAATAAAAAGTAACATCAAAAAGCCTTAGCAATTCTTCTTGTCAATTTTAAAATAATTGTTTTACTTTGGTTTCAGAAGTCCTTCCTTGCTAGTTTTTCTTTGTTTTTACATGTTAGAACTTCTTGAGAAGAATAGTTTATTTATTTTAATTCTCTCTTGCTTGATATTCAAAATGTTGCAGACTGTTAATATGCTTCTATTTATAGATTGGTCCTTGCCCCATAAATTATTAAAAAAGATGTTTATTTGCTATTTTCTTAACATATGTTATTTTATTTTTTAAGATTTTATTTATTTACTTGAGAGAGAGCAAGCGTGAGAAAGAGCACAAAGGAAGAGAGAGAAGCAGACCCTTCGCTGAGCAGAGAGCCCAATGTGGGGCTCTATCCCAGGACCCTGGGATCATCCTGAGCTGAAGGAAGACACTCAACCAAGTGAGTCACCCAGGCGCCCCAACGTATGTAATCTTAGATGAGGATATAATAGTTAACTCCCCTGTTTTTACTATTTGGAAATACGTGTTAGTTCCTTGATCTGTTGCATTCTAGATAGTGACCTGTATAAAATTTTGCTTTTCATATTTCATTTTCACTGGAATTTGTATAGATGGGTTGTATTTATTAATTCCAAACATATTCCACGTTTGTAGAAATAAAATATAAATATGCATGTATTCCACTTCATCTTACTGTTCACATTCTCTGGGTTTTGTTTTTTGTTTGGTTTGGTTTTGCAGGCAGTTCTAAACTCATCAAAGGCTGGATGAGTTCTTTAAAAGATGTCCATGGCAATTGTAATTCTTTTTTCTTTATAGAGTCTGATGTAATTATTTGCCCCATAAAGATCCACAACTGTTATTTTTCATGACAAAAATGATTTCTTAGAGTTATTATGAAGATTAAATAAGACAATGCTTACAAAGCACTTATTCGGTAATATGGCAAATGCTCTATAAATGTTAACTGTTACTATTGTTTCCTAAATTAGTAATTTCTGCTTTTATCTTTATTAATTTGCAGCTCTTGTATTTTTCCTCTTTCTTAAATTGAATGGCTATTCCATTTGTTTTAAATCTTTTTTACTTAATAGTGAAATCTTTTAAAGCTGTGAATACTCCTTTAGCTAGACCCCATAGGTTTTGACATGCGACATTCTTACTTTTACTAATCTCTAAATAACTAAAAATTCTAATTTTTTGCTGTCTTTTATTTTTGTTAAGATTTACCATAAAATATATACTATTGGAACCTGCAGAGATTTTCTTCGTGGTGAAGCACATAGCAAATTTTAAAAGTACTCTGTGGACATAAGAAAAAAAATGACTATTCTCAGTTTTTATTCTGTACCCAGTTCATACATCAATTTGTATACTTTAAATTCCGTATTTGCTTATATATTCTTTGTGTACTTATTTACTCAATTTCTGTGAGTTAAGTTTTAAACTCTCTCCCTCACCCTTGAATTATATCTTGGCTGCCTGTAGGATCCCAGTTTTTTGTTTCAGAAAACCATATACTGTTTTATTCTGTTGCAGCTTCCTGAGTTCCTAGGAAAAATCTCTTCCTATTCTGATAAGTTATTGGTAAACTCTTTTCTCTGTTTGAAACCTTATGAGATTTGCTCTTTATCCTTTCAGGGCTGAGAATTTCCCATGTTATGGAGAATGTTTTTGTTGTTGTTAATCTGGACTGACAATCAAGACCCTTTATCTGAAAACTCAGCTCAGAGATGTATTTTCTTATTATTTCTTTGATTCTCTTTCTTCATCTGTTTCTTTATCTGTTTTTGAAAGTTTTATTAGTGGATCATTTGATACCCTGGATCTTCTATTAAGTTTACTTTTTTCCTTAATTTCCAATTTACCAGTCTTTGTCTTTTAACTCACTAATTTAGAATAATTTCCAGTTCATTTACTGTAATATTAATGGGTTTTTTTTATCAGTATATATTCCATTTTCACTGGCTTTATTGGATTTTTAAATTAAACACATAATTTTCACTTGCAAAAAATTCTTTGTTATTATATTTCTCTTCTTTTGTATAATTTTTTCTTCAGATATCAATGAATTATTTTTAGTTTTTTTCTTGTTTTTGTCATTACATTTCTGCTATGTATTTTTCCTGTTTCAATAGTATCTATCTGTTCTAGTAATTTCAACTTCATTTCTATCCTTAAAACTGTGAAGTACTCTGAAATGTTTACTAATTTTTTCATTTTCTGATTATCACTGGTATTCACCAGGCCTACTGGGAACATTGTAGCTTTTGTTTCTCCTGAAACCACTTAGCTTTGTCTGGACGGCAGCCTGATAGTGAAGAGTGAGCAAGTGGAAGATTATAAATTATAAATCTGCTTCTTACTAAGAGGACAGCATAGAGAGAGCCAATAGCTATGGCAATTCTTAGGAAATTTCCATCTTAGGGGATGATTGTTTCCCTGATTTTACAAGAGTACAACGGTTCAGTTAATATGGAAGAGAAGAAGTTGGCATCAGTAGCATTAGAGAGTTCTTCCTTTGACTGTGCAAAACAACTGGGCAAAAACCTAACTAAAGAGGCAAAGAATCTGTACTCAGAAAATTATAAAGTACTCATGAAAGAAATTGAGGGAGACACAAAGAAATGGAAAAACATTCCATGCTCATGGATTGGAAGAACAAATATTGTGAAAAATGTCTATGCTACCTAAAGCAATCTACACATTTAATGCAATTCCTATCAAAGTACCATCCATTTTTTTTTCAAAGAAATGGAACACATAATCCTAAAATTTATATGGAACCAGAAAAGACCTCGAATAGCCAGAGGAATGTTGAAAAAGAAAGCCAACGTTGGTGGCATCACAATTCCAGACTTCAAGCTCTATTACAAAGCTGTCATCATCAAGACAGCATGGTACTGGCACAAAAACAGACACATAGATCAGTGGAACAGAATAGAGAGCCCAGAAATAGACCCTCAACTCTATGGTCAACTAATCTTCTACAAAGCAGGAAAGAATGTCCAATGGAAAAAAGACAGTCTCTTCAACAAATGGTGTTGGGAAAATTGGACAGCCACATGCAGAAAAATGAAACTGGACCATTTCCTTACACCACACACGAAAATAGACTCAAAATGGATGAAGGACCTCAATGTGAGAAAGGAATCCATCAAAATCCTTGAGGAGAACACAGGCAGCAAACTCTTCGACCTCAGCCACAGCAACTTCTTCCTAGAAACATCGCCCAAGGCAAGGGAAGCAAGGACAAAAATGAACTATTGGCACTTCATCAAGATCAAAACTTTTGCACAGCAAAAGAAACAGTCAACAAAACCAAAAGACAACTGACAGATTGGGACAAAATATTTGCAAACGACATCAGATAAAGGGCGAGTATCCAAAATCTATAAAGAGCTTATCAAACTCAACACCCAAAGAACAAATAATCCAACCAAGAAATGGGCAGAGGACATGAACAGACATTTCTGCAAAGAAAACATCCAGATGGCCAACAGACATATGAAAAACTGCTCCATATCACTCGGCTTCAGGGAAATACAAATCAAAACCACAAAGAGATACCACCTCACACCAGTCAGAATGGCTAAAATTAACAAGTCAGGGAACGACAGATGCTGGTGAGGATGTGGAGAAAGGGGAACCCTCCTACCCTGTTGGTGGGAATGCAAGCTGGTGCAGCCACTCTGGAAAACAGCATGGAGGTTCCTCACAAAGTTGAAAATAGAGCTACCCTACAACCCAGCAACTGCGCTACTGGGTATTTACCCTAAAGATACAAATGTAGTGATCTGAAAGGGCACGTGCATCCGAATGTTTAGAGCAGCAATGTCCACAATAGCCAAACTATGGAAAGAACCAAGATGTCCATCAACCAGATAAATTGATAAAGAAGAGTGGTATATATATACAATGGAATACTATGCAGCCATCAAAAGAATTGAAATCTTGTCATTTGCGACAATGTGGATGGAACTAGAGGGTATTATGCTTATGAAGTAAGTCAATCAGAGAAAGACAATTATCATATGATCTCCCTGATATAAGGAATTTGAGAGGCAAAGTGGGGGGCTTGGGGGGGTAGGGAAGGAAAAAGTGAAACAAGATGGGATTGGGAGAGAGACAAACCATAAGAGACTCTTAATTTCACAAAACAAACTGAAGGTTGTGGTGGGTAGGGGGGCTAGGGAGAGGGTGGTTCAGTTACAGACATTGGGGAAGGTATGTGCTATGGTGAATGCTGTGAAGTGTGTAAACCTGGCGATTCACAGACCTGTACCCCTGGGGCTAATAATACATTATATGTTAATAAGAAATCAAAAAATATAATAAAAAATTTTTAAAAAAGTGGGCAAGACATCAGAAGTATTATTTATTAAGAATTACTTAAAATAGCTAGACCTGCTCAGGAATGCATTGGGTTAGATGTCTTCACCCCAAGCTTTACCAAAGTGGCAGACCATCACTTCTCTGGAGACCATGCTACAAATGATGGGCAGCAGTGGACCTGAAGTACTTTCACTTGTTTTGTATCACAGGACCCAAAAGTCTCCAGACTCCAGCATCAGATCAGGTGTCTTCTCTTATATTAATAATTGTCCAAATACATATATTATCTCAGTTGGGGAGGATGAATAAAAGGAGAAGAAATCAAGTACCAATACTGGATTTCCTCTTATCCCACCATAGGGTACTAAGAAAATAAGGTAATATGGTTATGTAATAATAAACTAAGACTAACCTAAAAAAGTTCTGCTCTGCTAGCAAATTTCTCTATGAAAGAGGACTCTGGATCAAGTCTTTATTTATTTTTTTTTAAAGAATATATTTATTTGACAGAGAGAGATCACAAGTAGGCAGAGAGAGAGAGAGGGAAGCAGGCTCCCTGCTGAGCAGAGAGCCCGATGCAGGGCTCGATCCCAGAACCCCAAGATCATGACCTGAGCCGAAGGCAGAGGCTTAAACCCCTGAGCCACCCAGGTGCCCCTGGATCAAGTCTTTAAAAACCAGATTCACAATTTTCATCAGATGCACCCCAACATTTAACTGACCTATCACTAGAATCTCTAAGAAGTGATTTAGCACAAAGTCTTGGTTTTGGTAATGCAGATGGGATATTGACAAAGACATGGCTTTTGAGAAAAGAAAGGATGGGTGTCTCATTGTCCGATTAATAAAAATCTGTTACTTAGAGATTCATTCAACTATCTAGAGGTATATTTGACCACTACTTCATTTCGAAGGGTTTACCATAAAGTTATGCTTTAATAGGTGTTCTATGGATGACTTACTGAAAAAAAAAAAAAAATTCATAGCCGCAGGGAACCCAAATGTGAGCTGATGCCTCATCATCAAGAGACAAAAGCTCTCTTATAGCAGCTAGGACTCAATGATAAACAAATAAAACCCTTTGAGATGTTTTACAGTCCTTTCTGAAGGGATGTAAGGTTGACATGGTAGAACATGAAAGGGGTTTGAGCTGTAAGAGAGCCCAGCTGCTGCCATTCTTCCCCTGGTGTTACGTAACACAACCCCTTGTCTCCCAAGTGAACCAGCCAACATTCTAAGATTTGCCTGGCTTCTGCCCATACTGGTTGAGGGTTTTCTTCCTTTCACACTAAATGTGAGTGAGTGTCAATGTAAATGTTGTCTGCTGGTGGGTGGAGAGATAATGAATCTCATTACTAGTTTTTACACTAGGGCAGACCTTGGCTGACTGCCAGGTCGGAGAGGATGTCCTCCATCCTCCTTTCCCGTCATTCCCCATGAAGGAGACTTAACAACAATGAGGGAACCACTTGGATTCTGTCTGGAAAACTACTTCCTTGTACTTGGCCCACAGCTGCCTCTTCAGTTCCTCCTCATTAACAAGCAATGATGAGGACACCATTTATTGCCAAGTTCACTATACAATTTGGTTATGTTCACTACTGATTCACAGACTCCCCTCCATTCCTATTAATTGGCCTAAGAGGCTCTAATCCTTTGTTTTCCACAGAGTGATATGTCTGTCAGTGTTCTATTCTCATTGCCCAAACTGTTGAAAATTGTGAAGGATGTGAGAGTTTATGCTACTCACATGCTAATAAGTCAGTTTACCAGTTTCGTGGATGCTAGAAAAATACACAATTCTCTTGAGTCAGAGACAAAAGAGTTTATTACTCACAGCAATAGCAGTAGCCAGAAAAATCAGTTTACTCTTATTCTCCAAGCCCCAAGTCCCACAGGGTGACTCGAAGAGGGCCAGGTGATTTAGGCATTGGGTTGTGTCACAGGGAGGAATCCATGCTTAGGGAATATGTGCTCTTGAGGAAGGCACTGCCTCTATCATCCAAGGCTGTTCTTTCAAACATCCTTAGGAAGATAATTTATAACCATGGAGGCCAGTATTTCTGCTTGCAAGATGTGGGGAAATGCAAGATAATCATGGAAATGATTCTCCAAAAGGGACTTACTCAAGAAGGGTTGTTGGAACAGTTTGTGATATTTTGAAAATATAAATCAGTTCCCTGCTCCAATAAATACAGGTCATGCTTAGAATAAAATCCAAGAATCTTACTGTGGCACATGAGGCCTGACATTACCTGGCCCTGACTGTGTCTCAGACGTCATCTTTCTAAACTCCAGCACACTGACTTCCTTATAGCCCTCGAACACCCAGGTGCTCTCTCATCTTGACATTTGGATATGACTCCCTCTTTCCCTTCACATAGGTCACTCTTTGAACATGTATTGCTACCTGCCCACATCCACATCTATTAGCTTTTTTCTTTATTATCATCTCCCCTTTTAGACTATTACCTCTCTGAAGCTGGAGACTTTGCTAATATGTCCCCTGCCTTAAATTAGAGCCTGCCTTCCTTTGGCAGTCCCTCAATTAGCATTTGTTCAGTGAATTATGATGATGTCAGCTGTTTCTTTCTTCCTTAAAAGAACTATTCATTTGCTTACTATTCACAAGCCAACATATAGTGAATCAGGCCCTAACACACCCAGCAATGTAGACAGTTATGAAGATTGATTCTTTGTGAAAAATGATACTTTCAGTTTCCCAGAGTGTGTGTTTATTTCCGCAGATAGCCAGTAGACAATGAAGCTTAGCGTACATGTCTGGACTACTGCAGTCACGCCCTGCCCAGTCTCCCAAGGTTCCTTCTTGCTGCTCTATGACATACTCCTCTTACAGCAGAAAGAGTAATAATACCATTGCCATAAAATTCACATCATCTCATACCCCCTCATTCAAAAGCTCCAATGCATCCTATCACATTTAGAACAATAGCTAAAGTCTTACTTATGGTCTTGTGGGCCATATCCTAGTACCTAGCTGGTAGAAAGACTGAGTTCAAGGTTGGCAAAGCAGCTGGAGATTTAGAAGAGAAGTCCTAGACATAAGAAAGTTGCAGCAGGGATGGCTCACAGAATCTAAACATAAACTCTTCAAATCCCAGATGGCTGCAACTGCACATGTGTAGGGATCACTGCGGCGGGGGGAGGGAGGGGCTTGGGAAAGAGCAGGCAGAGATCAGGGAGGACTAGAGCTTGGATGGACAAACCGCACCAGGTAATCTGTGAGTTTGCTGTTCTCTCAGACTTCAAGACAAGAACATCATCAGTCATGAATGAAGAAAATTCAGGATTGTTAAAGGGTCAATATATTACAAAGATAGTACAATTATACAACAGAGTTAAAAAATACGTGAAACAGAAACTCACGGAAATGGAGAAATAGTCAAATCCACAATTAAAATTGTAAATTCTGATGTCCTTCTCTTACTAGTTGATAGAAAAAGGCTATTAAAAATTAGTGAAGCTAGAGACCAAAAAGACCCTGTCAACCACCTTAACCAAGATGACAATGAGAGGACATTACACTTAACTAATAAAGACTACATCGCTTTTTCAAATGAACACAGAACATTCACCAAGTTAGATCATATCCTGGGCAATGAAATAATTTTCAAATTTATTTTAAGAGGTAAAATGTACAGAGAATGTTCTCTGACCTCAGAGGAATTAAATTAAAAAAGAAAAATAAAACAGTATCCAGAAAGGCCCATGATATTTTATAAACTGACACACTTCTAAATGATTCATGAGTCAATGAAAATATTACAAAGTAAATCCAAAAACGTTTTGAACAAAATGATAGCGGAAATGTGACATATCAAAGTTTGTGGGATGTGGCTAAAATGGTGCTTGGATGAATCCCAATATTGTAAATGCTAATAATAGAAACTTTCAGTGGTCCCCATCTCCCAATTGTAGGACAAAAATCTGAAATTCATGGTGTGGTGCACTGGGCATAACCTGATTTCTACCTGCGATGTTCTGACTCATCCTTTGCACTTTCCAACAGGGTCCTTAGAGCTCCTTCTCAACTGTGCACCTTTGTGGCATGCTTTGTGGCAATCCGCCTGCAAAGAAAGCCCTCTTTATTCTTATTTCTTGAATTTTCTTAGGAAATTCAGCTCAGGCAATGTCTCATCCATGACCAGGGAGCCTGATGACGATGACGCAAGGCTCAATCCCAGGACTCTGAGATCATGACCTGAGCTGAAGGTGGATGCTTAACTGACTGAGCCATCCAGCATCCCCCTAGTGAATAATCTTGCACGTATATATATTTTTTCTTCTTCATATGGCTAGAGTATATATTTTTGTTGAACTCCTACAATGTTAAATGACTAAGTAGTTTTGTCAGATATTGGCAAATTTTATTCTAGAAAGATTGTGCCATTTTGTATTTCCAACAGCAATATATGAGAATGTCAGTTTCTCAAAATTATCATCAGAAGAGTGTATTGTCAAGCTTTGATTTTTTTTCTTTTGTGAACCTGATGAGTGAGAAATAGTATTTCTCTGTAATTTAGTTTGTTTCTCTAACTTGAACGAAGGTGGATGTCTTTTCCTACATTTAAGTGTAATTTTTATGTCTCTCATAACTAGTCTGTTCATGTTGTTGGATTTTTTCTTCTATAAGATTCTTCAATTTTAAAAATTTCTTTGAATATCAGGGAAATTAACTCCCTCTGTATTGATTTTGCAAATATTTTTCCCATTCATCATTTGCCTTTCAGGTGTTTTTTATGATATTTACATTTTGTGTGGAGCTAAACTTACATTTTGTCCGCTTTTCTGTTGTGTTTTGGTCTTTTGGGGGGGTTCATTTTTTGTTTTTGGCTTTGTGATTTTTTAATGTATATAGCACAACTTAACATTCCTTTTTATTGCATCTGGACTTTTAGTTATAATTAGAAATTCCTTTTACTCAGGTTAGAGAAGAATTTACCCACTTTCTTGGCTAATGCCTGTATGCATGTCATGTTCACTTGGAGTTCTCTGATCGATTTGAGGTTTATTCTTGTTTATGATGTGAAAAATTGGATCTAATTTTATTTTTCCCAAAATGACTATCCAGTTGTTCTGATACATTTATTAAAAACAAAAACAAAACAAAATAATCCTTGCCTCAGTGATTAGAGAGCAACCTACTTATCATATACCAGATTTCTGTGTATAGTAGGATTGTTTCTGGATTTTCTATTCTATTCTACTGGTTATCTATCTAGTCATACACCAATAACATGTTGTTTCAATTACAGATGCTTTGTAGTGTGTTCTACTATTTCATAGGCCTTCCTCTGCCTTTCAGTTTTTCTAGCTAGCATTCCATATTTATCGTTTCACAGGAACTTAAATACAAACTTATCTAGTTCTGTTAAAAAGCAAAAGGGCATTGGTATTTTTATTAGGATCACATCAAATTCACAAGTTAACTAATAGAGAACTGGCATCTCAGTATTTTGATACATTTGGTCCTAGAACAAGGCATGTCTTTCATATCTTCAAGAATATTTTGCTTTCAGTAATGTTTTATGGTTTCTCTATGTAGGATTAGAATATTTGTTATTTCTTTCTAAGCAGTTTTTGTTACTGTGGCTGCTGATAACATACATAATCCTCTCTATTAAAAAGATAACATTTTAAAATTCTGGAAATTATCTTTTATTTAAGTTTCTTCATCACTCACTACTGGAACAGATATAATTATGCAGTAGCTGTATTGCATAATTGCATAGTTATATATATATATTATAGTTCCAAATAACATAAATGTTTATTTTCTGGTGGCTTTTAGGTCTGTGAAATCCTCTCATTCATCTCTATTTTTCATTCTTCAATTTGCATTTTTAATGTTCTGAAATAGATAATTTCTCAGGAAATATATTCAACAACTTAATATTTAAATGGTTATTTCAATAACATAATAAATCAGTTTTCAGTAGAGCCTTGTATTACTTGTTTCTGAATTTTAGCAAAGTGTCCCTGGCACTCCCTGGTAACTTGTGAATCATAGCCAAAATAAAATACTCAGATAAGTTGGCATGGGCAAAGAATGTTATTTTCATCAAGAGCAGGACCAAGTTACTCTTTATCAGTTATGTACAAAGCGTTCTGCAGAAACCCTAGTTTCCTGGCATCATATTTCTTATTTATTCCAGTAATTTCTACAGCTCAGTGCCCCGCAGACATTGCCTCTTTTGCCTGTTTTTAAAAATCTGGCTCTTTCTATAATTTTATTTGGATATGTCTGAACTATAAAAAGAGGTTTGTATTTCTATTTATCCATTTATTTGCTAACTTATCACAAATAGCTTAAAACTGTCAAGTATAAGAGATCGAGGTAGAAAAGACAGACTCATTCAGCAGACCTGGATGGATCTTGAGTTCCCATGATAACCAGTTTTGTGAAGTCAAAGGAATTATCTCACCTCTTTGATTCTGCGTCTGACTCAGTAAAATAAAGGGATTGACTTGAAAATGACCAAATTCCAGTTGTAAGATGATCCTAATTGGGATGAAAGTGAGCATGTTTATGATGAAAAAAATTCTCTCTTTCGTTACTGTGACAAAAACAACATAAAGATATAGCTATTAATAAACTGATCAAATCATTCTAATGAGAATGGGTTAATTGACCATGTTTCATAACCTATTAAGATTTATAAGGCAGATTCAGCAAATGATTTACTTTAATGTTTAAGAGTGAATGACCATCTCTACTCTCCCCTCTTTCACAGACACACACGCAAAGACACACACGCACACATACACACACGAGTGAACTTACTTTCTTTGACCAACAGAACAAGTTCAAACAAAACTATTTCAGTGGACATGTGGGAAATCTAGCTTTCTCAGATGAAGTATGATTTCTAATGCTATATAATATACTATTGAGTAAAGGAAATCTACTCATTATTATAACAAGTCTGTTTAAAAGAATGATGTTTAAAGGAATAATCTAGAAAATAGCTATTCATGTATCAACCTCTTCTGAAGTGTGTAACATGCACACTTTTCTGAAAGGAGATTTTTTAAATGATTAGCATCATTCATAATTAATCACTATTGTGAACCTCACAGGTGTGAGAGACGCTGGCTGTAACCACCGAACAAATGCTAGCACACGAGTCAGGTCATGTTTTGCGCAGACGAACCTGAAAGACTCATCAGCCTTTCCCAAAACACAGTGCCCTGTCACAGGAAAGAATCATCTCTGATCACTATCTGATCTTATTTCAGAGCACCAGACATTTCAGATTACCGGAGAGATAGTTTATTTTTTTTCCCATAAGTCCTATTGCCAGAATTTGAAACCCAAATTGGATTATTAGAATATCATAGCAAAATCCTGTTGCTGCATATTTCAAAAGGAAAAAAAAACCACAGAAATAGAAAAAGCAACTACAGGGAGGGCTCCTAATTCGCCTTCTGTACATCAAATGCTGATTTGTTTCGGTTTCCACTTAGAAATACAAAAGAACTTTAGGGTAAAACGACAGCCGTGAGAATTAACTATACGAATTTAAGAGAGTTTGTAACTTTGGCTAACTCGGACTGTGAGAAACACATTCTTGGTGTCTCAGTGTAGGTCAGGTTGTATCACTCACATGAAAAGCAGCACTTTACCATCGGCATGCAGAGTTTGGACCCAGGTTATGCGCCTAACATTGTGTCATCCCAGGAAGAATGGCCGCAGGCCACCAGGTATTTAAATGTGCAATGCACAAACAGGCTATTTGCACACATCTGGAGACAGAGCACACCACCAACAAAATATGCAAACCCATGAATGTATGGATTGGTCTTTATCTGGACATTGGTGGTGTTTCTGACAGCCCGTTGTAGCCTAAGACACTTCCAGAAAATTCTGACTGCACTTTCAGCCTTCCTAGGTTCAGCTAAGGGTGGTGTGGGATTTCCATTTGGGTTCCATTTTAATGACATTTCTGTGTCTCCAAAGTAGGAAAACAGGAAACTTTTCTGGGAAGGAACGTATTTGACTGGGAGAATTTGTCTTTAGGCTGTCACAATCTTCAGCTACCATTCAGCTAAATGTTGTTTGGAATAATATGGCCTTGCTGCCCCTATCTCCTGCTGAATTGCTCAGACGGGGAGGAGATTAGAGTGGAGAGAGGTGCCGGTATTATCTGTGCGAGCGCTCCAGGGGTCACGCTACACTAACAAGGCCGCCCCAGTCAGGGTGACAGAACCCAGCTGCTGACTTGCGCGGCCCCGTGCTCAGAAGGTTCCACTTACGGCGGGGCTGAGTCTCCAGAGATCGCGTATTCTACCTCCGGTTTTCTCCCCCTCTAAAAAAGTGACTAGCTCATCATTTTTGTCCTCGGTTTTTAGGAAGGACCGACATGTGAAACCACTTACCTGTTTAACCCTCTGAACTTAAAGAAAACATGAAATGCCACTTAAAATACCTAAAGCCAGGTTCTGCCTTCCCCGACTTCTAGTAGTAGTGCCCTAATGAGCCATTTATCAAGAAGGTAAATATCGGATATATATTTTTAATGTCCACACATTCTCAGCCGTGAGATTTGCTGTGATTGTATTTTTACAAATGGTTTTTTACTTATCTTGTGAAAAGTCACACTGTGCCCACAGAGCACTGCATTTGTATTTAATCTTCAAGAATTGTCTTGGTACTTAAAAAAAAAATTTTTTTTAAGAAAAATACTTCCTTTTATCAAGGTGTTCTTATTCATCATGGTAATCACTCTTCTTTCTTTTTTCTTTTCTTTTTTTTTTTCTTTCTTTAGTCCATCCCTCCTCCCTCCCTCCTTCTCTCTCCCTTTCTCCCTCCCTCTCTTTCTTTCTCTCTCTTTCCTTTCTTTTCTCTCTCTCTTTCTTTCTTTCTTCCTTCCTTTCTTCATCCCTCCCCTCTCTCTCCCTTTCTCCCTCCCTCCCTCTCCTTCCTTCCTTCCTTCCCCCCTTCCTTTCTTTCTTTTCTTTTCTTTCTTTCTTTCTTTCTTTCTTTCTTTCTTTCTTTCTTTCTTTCTTTCTTTCTTTCT
>NW_019154087.1:77231233-77380951 GCF_002288905.1 Enhydra lutris kenyoni
CTTTCCTTCTCTTCCTTCCTTCCTCCCTCTCTCTCTCTTTCTTTCTTTCTTTCTCTTCCCTCCTTCCTCCTTCCTTCTTTCCTTCCTTCCTTTCTTTCTCTTCTTTCTGTCTTTCTTTCTTTCTCTTTCTTCTGATGGAAAGAAAATTCCCAGCCTTGTTTGGCACAGGGCTGCTTCTGGAAGCCTAGCACACAGCCAGAGTAGTTCTCTGGTTTTCTTCCTTGTTTGGGGGAGGGGGTGTCAGTGTGGAGGTCACTGGAACTCAGAAACTGGATGCTAATTTAGCCAGTAGAGGGAGATAGCGCTATCTCACAGCTTCGCAGGGCACAACTTAAGGACATACTAATTTTAGGTATGATGTTGATTCTTAATACTCCATGAATGGTATATTTTTGAACATTATTTTTTCCTATAGAAATAGAGAAGTAAAAGAAACCATCCCTGCCCTTTGAGGAAAACAGTAAGTCAGGAGAAGATTATTGGTATTCAAAGTAGCTTTCGAAAAGTGAATCATTTTTGAAAGACAACTAATTTTTATAATTTGAAAATACCATAACTGAAAAAAAAAATTGAAACAAACTTCTATTGATATAGGGCCAAGAGTGTCCATGTGGTGGGGAGCATTCATTCCGGGCTTGGCTCAAAGGAGACCTCAGATTTGAATACCTGTTACATGTTTAGTATTTAAATGGTCTTGCCACGTTAATGTATGACATCGATTTTTCCTCATCAGAGAATGCACTTGCACTGGGGGAAAAAAGCAATGAAAGCATTTTTGGTGCCCTAGTTTTTCATTTATCAGCGTTTGTAATTATAGTTAAGTGCTTCCAAAATAAGGTCTCAATCTAAAAGGTCTTGCATTTATATGACGCTTTTAACTTTTCAAAGTGTTTTTATATGTACCATCTCATTTTAAAGTAGATTTGACACAGCTCCAATCTATTAAGGAAGTGACCCTTTAAACCCAAGAACACTCTGGAAATTTTTTTAGCCATACTTATCTTAGCTACCATTATAAAACTTAATGAAAGTAATGGTCATATTAAAACTTCTATAATCAATACAAAATTTATCTGAGAAGATTTGCAAAAAGCCATTAAATTATTTTCTTAACATCCAGAAAGCTTTTACATTTTCATTTCAATGAATGTGAAGTTATCTGTTGTTTGTGTTAAAAGTACTACTGTCAAGAATTTTATTATGGCCACCACCGTTGAGAATTCTGTAGCAATCCTAAGTTTTGTGAGTGTGTCCAGGCTTGTCCATAAAATAATAGGAGGTTCAAGATGTCATTTTTAAAAGATACTTTTTTTAGAATATGATAAATTATATTTCCTGAAGACTTGTATTTTATCCTTTTTGAAATTTGTGCTCCCTCTGTGGCATCTTAAGAAAAGGGGAGAGTCAAACACTGTTTTTGATTGTCTCAACTGCAGTAGCTAGGAAACTGGGTAAATCTATTCTGGTTCTTGTCCATCTTCTGGAGTAACAAGGGCATTTTGTGTAAGGCCAGCAGAGAGATTATTAACTCCATCGAAGTTGTTGATTCAGTTCTGAACAACCATGTGAATGTGTGTGAATGAGCGAACATTTATTAAAGTAGTGAAACTTGAGAAATGAGGGTACAGTCAATAGACATCAATTGGAGCAGCTGGGCTAAAATTTCCTGGGGAAAATTTTTTGCCCCAAACTTGAGCCAAGTTGGAGATAAAAAACATTATTATCATCTCCTGAAACTAAGTTAGCAGGAATCTGGGTTGTTTCCTTGATCATTCTACATGCTATCATTTAATTCATGATTGTTTTTTTTTTTTCTAAGTCTGTCACTCTTACAAATTACATACAAAAAATCCCCTTTTTGTGTGAGGCTTTGTGTAGTTAATATGCAGATAAAATCACGTTCTTTTTTTTTTTTCCTTTCTATCTAATTTAGGAAAGAAAACTAGAGCAGTTTGAGTTAGTTGGAAATTTGTTTAGTTTTGAGCTAGTGACCTTTGCCACACATTGCTTCTTTATCACAGCCTAAAAGGGGAAACGATTTTAACAGCTCTTGCTTTTCACATTTCACATCTATTTGGACATTCTTTATTGGTTGAACTTAAGAAAATAACAGATTATGGAAGAAAACTGGAATATCTCATGTAAGTAAATACTCATCTCAAAAATAGACTTATTTTATATTTACATTTTAAAAATTGTGCTTTAGTGTCAAACTGAAGTATTTTTAAGTTATCAAATTATACTTACTTTATTATTATTTTAATTGTTAAAGTCAGCTATAATCATATCGTGCATGTCCCTATAAGTACCTACCTCATAGGGCTTCTATAAAGATTTAATAGAACACACAAAAATAATCAAGTCAAATACAGAAGTTCTCAATTGCTATTACTATGATTATTTTATTAAACATACTCAAGGCATCTTTGGGGTTCACTACAACCTGAGAGATAAACACAAAATAGAAAAAAAAACCTGATCTGTACAAATTACCCAGATATACTATTTGAAATTACCAAATTCTTTGGTACTCTTTTACTTTAACAAATGTTATAAACGTAAAGATAATTATACGCAAATACTTTTGAAATATTGCGTTGACTTTTTCACATATTTAAGTTTCTAAATCCCTATAAATCTGAAGCAGTTATTTATATTTTACTGAGCCAAGAAAACCAAGAAAACCAAGGTAGGAAATTAGTTTTTTTAATTTCACAAATAGGTTAGCCTCAGAATGGCAATAAACATAAAATCTCCCAATCTCAGGTCTCTGTTTCCTTCCATAGCTCATTCAATATTCAGTTCCTAGTCTTAAAGCTTCACAACATTAATTATTAGAAGATTAATTCCTTATATCCCTTTAAATATTTACAAGGTGGTGTTTTAAATAGGAAGTCAGATGCTGGAGGTTATATATTTATTTTTCCCTACAATTCACTCAGAAGTATTTATTGAGCATTTACTATAGTCCAGGTGCTATACAAGTTACAGGGAATAAAACAGACAAAAACATCTACCGTCCTGGAGCTTACCTTCTAGAGGTGTGAAGGAGAGGGAGGAATTGGGGGAATCAACAGCATTAAGTAAAATACATAATATTTTAGAAGGTGCTGAGGACAAAGATAAAATGGGAAAGGAGGCTAAGGGTATTAAGGTGGTAGAGGAGATGCAATTTTAAACAGGGTGAGCAGGCAAGGTGTTGCCAGGATGGAGTCATTTGAAGCAAGATAAAGTAGTGGGAGGTGAGCTTTAGGGAGAGCTGGGGGAAGAAAGTGCTAGACTGAGGTGGGAGCGCACAGGCTGTGTTGGGGGCCACGTGGTCCACCATATGAGTATGAGCTGAGCTCAAGAAATAGCAGAACCAGCCCATGTGCTTTTATTCAGAGTGACATGGGAAGTTATGGTGAGATTAGAGCAGAAGCAGTAACAATAGTTACAGGTGATGAATGATGGGGCCTTCCCTCAGTGCCGTCATGTTTAGTGGTAGAGATGTTAAGTAACCAAAGACCGAATATATTTTGCAAATATAAACTTGTGGTGGAGAACACTGGCTGTCCTATATCCTTTCTCTCTTTCCTGGGTATAAGATGCCCAGCTAGAAACTACGTGTCCAAGCTCATAGCAGAGTGTCTTTGGGACTAGGTTCTCATCAATGGGATATTAAGCGGAAGTGGTGTATGTCAGCTTCTAGCTATCTTCCTAAAGATGGTTGTCTTGCATTTGCTTCTCCTCTTTCTTCCATTCTTTCTGGAAATGAAAGTGACTGGACACCTTAGTATGGGTTGAGGCACGTAGAGCAGCCAGTGTCCTGGAAACTAAATAGCTACTTTCTTGAACTCTTATCCAACAAAGAACGAACTACTGAGGTCATAAGCCTCTATTTTGTTGTCTCCTTATGAGAGCAGCTTAGCTTCTGCCCTAATAGGAGTTTGTAGGATTTGTTGATGGATCAGATGTGAGTGTGGGAGAATGAAAGGAGTCCAGAATAACTACAAAGATTTGGGCCCGACCTCAGATAGCAAGGAATTGCCATTTACTGAGATGTAACTAACTATGGGAAAGAAGAACAGTTTGGACAAGATCAAAAATATAATTTTGGGCATGGTGCATCAAAGGTGTTTGTTAAGCATACCTTTTAAAAGCAATTTTTCATTAGCCTAACTAATGCTTTTTAAAAACTAAACTCTCTGAGTGCATTAAATATTGTGCAAAACTAAAGAGAGATATTCTTTTTTTCTCAAGGGGTTCACAGTTTAATGAAAATCATTTAATGGGCACAGTGTCAGATCAAAATTACTCCCTACATTAGGAATTTCTAGAGAGAAACTCATTTAAGTTCTAGTGGCAGTGATTTTATTACTTAACACACTTCATATGAATCATTCTGTTAGAATTCCTTTATGATTGTAGTGGTCTTAAAATACAAGAATCTGTCAAACATATACAAATAGCATACTGGTTCTCTCTTTTTATGCACAAGCTGATTTTAAATGCCAGATGATCTTATGTAAAACTGAGAATAAAGGTTGTTTTGTTTTGTTTTTTTTTAATCAAAATTTGGAATAGTTTCAGTCTAATCGAAAGAAGTGATGCTGTTTTCTCCGTTTCCCTTCTTTGTCTTCTCTAAATTGACTCCACCCAAGTAACAAAGTCAAGGCTGGGTGTCAAGAGGCAACACATGGACAGCTTATGATTCCGGTCACTTTAGAATCACTTCCTTTTGTATCTTTCGATCTTGTTTCAGGTACATTCTTTGCCTTCTTTCACCAAACAGGTTCTTTCAAAGTCCAAGACCACCACCCAGGCCTGCTCCCCTCATCCTGTAGACCTTGTTTTGAGGTTCATTATAGCCAATGCTCAGTACATACTTGTTGGTTGAATAATTATTAAATCTGTAAATATGTTTCCTGGGATGGTCATCTCTTCTGGGAAAATTTCTCATTTTGGGTTAAAATTAATTAATTAATTAATTAGCAAACAAAGTCAGCCCATACATAAAGTAATGTAATTTTTTCAATATACACAATATTTAGCTTAATACCTAAAATTATGGTTACAATAAAATTAGATGAACCTATGACTATTGTTTATTTCGTCATTCATGTCATTACTCCAGGGGTGACTATCAGAAACTGAAAGCTGTATTAGAGATTTCAGCAACACTCAAGACACCATTTGAACTATTTTAATGTGCCAGCTTTCTCCTGACATCTTCCTTTATTGTGGAATTTTTACCGAATGTGATATCCATTACATATTGGGCACTTTTTTCTTATGCCTTGACCCAGAGGTATTTTTCATTATGTTATGGGCTGGAAATAAAATTGTTTTGGATTAGAAATCTGCATGGTCTGGAAACATGGTATGATTAAGCTCGAGTTTTTTTAGCCAGGAAGAATTTAATAGCCTTGGCACAATGGCTCTCACTGAAAAGAACACACTGCCAGAATTTCACTCTGTTCTTCCCTTCCCCCATTCATCTTCTTCACGGAACTTCTGCTGTTGATGTTATTGTTTTTGTCCCAAGAAGGAGGGAAATTTATTATTTCCCACAAGGAGCTCTTGGTTAAAGTTTCTCTAGTTTCTCCAAATCCAGCTGGTTGAACTCAATTGTGCTGGCACAAACATTTCATAGCCTTTTATACCTATTTGTTAAATGACCTTACAGATTTGAAATATTGCCATTTTTCATGAACTGGCATTGGGTTTTGGCCATATTTATGGATTAATAAAAAAGTATTTCATACTTACATTTTCCTGGGAACTTTGCTTCCTTGCTTTATTAATACTTATACAATTTTTCTCAGTTTAGCAGAAAAATATTCTGAACAATTAAAAAAAAAACTTTGAACTTTAACAAATGCTGAAATGGAAGAAAATAAACTTCATGCTTGTAAAGAGCGTTTTGCTAATGTTTTCCAAAATTTTTTGTTAATAAGCCACTCACCACTACCACCACAGACAAAATACAAGACCATGTGATGTGGGAAAATATATAAACATGTAGGTATGTATGATCTTAGTATACATACATGGATTTGTATATGAATGTGTGTTATATATAGATATGAATGTGTGTTATATATAGGTTTGTATATATAACTCTGTATATATATTTAACTATAAGAACAAATTTTCAAAATGACCTTAAATCATAGTCCTTTCAAAATAAAATCATGAACAAATCACTAAGAATTCACTAAGCATTGGAAGCATGTGTCAACAAATTTTATATGAAATTATAAAAGGTTGTCTGAGTAAATGAAGAGATTTGAGATGGGTGAGACTACATGGGGGATGGTTTGAATTTTGCAAGTGGAAGTTAGTATGAAAGAGTCAGTTCCCTGTGAATGAGCCCCAAACAGAAAACAATTAGGAGAGCTAAAGATAGAGTTACATAAAATTCCGTAGTTTTCCTATACCTGGATAGTGTGGATTAATGTTTCTCAATATGATTGTGCTTCCAAAGCATTAGGAGAAATTTTTTAAAATATGCATTTACAGTTTCTACCCCTGCCCACCCCACCCCAATCCCAAGAAATTCTTATTCAGTAAGTCAAGGAAAGTACTCATCTAAATCTTCCTAGGTGCTTCTTATGTATGGCCTGGCTTGGGAATCATTGAACTGGGGACATTTTCCAGAACGTATATCTTTTTTGTTGTTGCCCTACCACTTTGTCTTCTTTTTTAACATTTCACAATGTGCCTTATGTAGTAATTATTTTCCTACAGTTTATCTCCCTACTCCTTGTATGTTCACCGAGGATAGAGCTGTATATTTCTGATAATAGTATCCCCCATAATACTTAGCATAATTTTTAGTGAACAGTAGGTATTTTTTTAAAAAAAGCGGAATTGAATTCTTACCATCATTCATTTTGGTGAATCTTGGTATTTCCTGCTCACTTATCACTTGACCCCCAATCCCTGAATTCAGAACAATAGTCAATTGTTTTTTCAAGGCAAGTTGAGTATAAAGTGACTTGTTTGCCAAATCGCTACTTGGAGAATTGCTACAGAAGAAACAACAAAGCCTCATTTGAAGATGTTTTAATATCATGGCAATTCATTTTTTTTTTCTGAATAAAAATAATTAGGTTGGAAAATCTGGTTATACTTAGGGAAACAGAGTACTTGAAAATGAGGGTCTTGGAAAGTGCAGGATGTGTGGTCAGTAAGCTCCAAGCACATGCAGGTGAGTTCATCCACCATCATACACACACTTGCAGACTCTAAGCCTAAAAGATTTTTTAAAATAGAATGAATACAACCTCCCTTAAGCAACAACGAAAAGTCTGTTTTATAACACATTCTGTGGCCAAAAGTGTTCTAACAAATTTGTATTACCTGCATAACATTCATCTGAAAGTAGTAAAGTAATATTAGAACACAAAATTATTGACAAAATATTTTCACTTTGGAGAGACTACTGAAGTATATTTTTAGAAGTTATTTTTTTGATCTCTTATTTATAAAAACAAAAATTGCATGGAAAAACATTTCATTTTTAATGTGTAAACTACATTACCCATTATATGTAAAAAGGGGCTTCATAGTAAATAAAACCAAATTTTATTAACATCCTTGGGGAAAATGTAAAATATAGTGAGTTCTAAATTTGTTTGCATAGTTGTGTACTTTTGATAAAATAAAAGAATATTATTAAAAATATCAAAATTATTTTCTAGATATAAGTACCTGAAACTGTATTGCCATATTACCACAGTCTACCTTAATTTTATAAAACATCAAAGTAGACTAATCATGAGAATGATTCAAGTGAACATCAGCATTTTTTTTTTTCAATTTAAAACATTCTATAAGACTTTTGGGGGAAGGGAGGAAAAGTGGTAACTTTAAACATGCTTACCCCCAGCTCAAGCCTACTTTAGGAAATGTAGCATTTCTTTGATTTTTAATTGTTCTTATATTACTTGTGAATGTGACCACATGACTATAGTTTATGCTATTATGTTGTCAGGCTTCTGATAATGGGAAGGAATGTTTGTTTAGACTGTGTAGCTCTTCACTTTAATTCACTCTGGCTCCAGTGTGACACGTTAAAACTGCTATCAATGGAAAATCCAAATTTCCCAGAAAGACTTAAAACAACAGCAACCCCTGTGAACCAAAATTATCTCCTATTGAGGCTAATTACCTTAGTACACTTAGGAAAGTCCTGCTATAGGAAATCTGTTGCCTTGGAGTCTCTCCTCTTCTGTAAAGTGCTTTTAGTTGATATGAAGCCATATATTTGCTGATTATTGCATCTTTTACTACTGGTATAGGCGTGAGGAGAGACAAAGGATTGAAGAGATATAGTGTGCCATAAACAAACATATTATCTAATATGTGGAAGTTTTCCATGCTTTTAAAACCTGTGCTTAGAGAATTGAGTCCATTAGGATCTTAAGTGAAAAAAAGAATTGGCAAGTCGAAAATAGTAGGGGAAAAGTAGGATGACTAATTTAAAAAAAAAATTGCTAATCCCAAAAACTTACATATAGCAAATAATTTACATAAGATTTGATAAATAAAGAAGTTATGTTTTCTTATGTTTTCCTACTGGTTTGAGCATTTTATTACCATTACCATTAAAAAGTCCAGTTCTTTTTTTTTAATTTTTTAATCAAAAAGTCCAGTTCTGTAGGCACATTATTTCATGTTTAAAATGACAGCTATCCTATTTGTTGCTTACAAAAACCACCATAAAATGAAACACGCAGATGCAAAAGTAACAAGGTACTTCTTGATAATTCTGTAAAAGTATATCGTTTACTTGAAGTTAGGGTAAAATTGAGTGCGATTGAAATCAACATTAAGTGGATGTTTAAACCAATTATTTCTGGATTACAGACAGAAACATTTTTACTCTTCATTTACCACTATACTTACTTCCAGTAATTATTGTAAATTGGGCAAAATAGGGTCTGCCTAATATGTCCATTCATAGCCTAGAAATGGCACCTAATGTCGCAATATAGGGATTTTGCTTATTTTTTAGGGTTTGACTTGTTATTTTTGCTGTCTACTCTAGGATTACAATTATTAAGTAAATAATTTTTCTATAATTATAAATGGGATTGTAAACACATGGACAAACATGTGAACTGAATTTGAGTGGCCATACTCAGCTATAACACAGTCCTATACATGGTCCAGTATATGCATACAGTAATTTCTTATATTATCCTTGTAATAGAAAAACAAAATCACATTTTCTTTTAAACAACTCAATGATGCTACTTTGAGGAAAAGCATCAAACGTAGGTGCTTAATGAATGGTGACCATCAAAAGCCTTTGGTTTATTATATTCCACTTGAGATTTTTATGACATGCATTTTTTATTACTTCTATTCTAATGATATATGTTGACTTCCAATCTGCTTTTGGCATTAAGTTTATATGATCAAAATAAAAACTTACTAAAATAAGTAGCTGTTATGGTAAGAGGAACCAAAGTTATGTTGTAATGGTTCTCAAAGATTTAGAAGACTAAATTAGAATGTTTTTAATGAATTAATGAAGATATTATCTCTGTAGTAACTCCAATGGGTTGAAATATAAAATACTAGTTACCAAACACACAAGCAGAAGTAATTACTCTCCAGTGAAAGTAGAGTCACCTTGTCAAGTTCCTAAATTGTCTGCCATACTTCTCCCACATTCTTTCCTAGAACTTGAAAGGGTAAATGCTGTAGAAATTCTATAGAAAAGCCCATTTTTTGTCTCAGTGTAGGCTATGTCCAAAGTCATTTTACCTCATTCTTCTACTTTATGTTCACAACCAGTCACTGGTTTTGGGAAGCTGGTCTCATTCTTCCAAATGGGATTTCTTTTAAAATAATATTTGCAAAACTCCTCCCCCAAGACCTTTATGAGAGGAGGTATGAGCAATAAGACTATAGTTTTCATCTGCTCATATGTCTTGACTGTGTAGAATGAATATGTTCAAGAGTCATATACATGTGTGTCTTGTTTCTTTACATCCTTGAATGAAGGATCAGCTTTGTAAAGAACAACTCCCTACATTTATTGGTGCATGAAAGTTACCTCAAAACTTGGCAGTTTAAAACAATAAACATGTAACATACAGTTTCTGTGGGATAAGAATTCCAAGGACAAATAAACTAGGTGTCTGGCTCATGTTCTTGTTCTAGGTTTCTCATGAGGCTGCAGTCAAGCTGTCAGCTAGGGCTGCTGTATCTGAAAGCTTGAGTGGGGCTGGAGCATCTGTTTCCACGGAAGCTTACAATGCCTGGCAAGTGAGCACTTGTCATTGATGGAGACCACAGTTCCTCTCCATGTGGGCTTCTCAATAAGGCTATTTAAATGCCCTTGTTGTATGGCTGGTTTCTAGAATGATCAATCCAACAGAGAGGGAAGTGAATGCTGCAATATCCGTGATGTCAAGGTAGAAGTTACTCTGTCATTTCCATAATATTTTACTGGTTACACAGGTCAGCTCTATTTGAAGTAGAAGGGGTTGGACAACTATCCATATCAGAAGCTAAGAATCACTGAGAACCATCATGGAGGCTGGTTACCACACTCCTCTAGTGTGACAAATTCTTTCTTCTATGAAGGCTCCAAAATCTAGATTTAGGGTAAAAGTATTAAAAAACTTGGTTGTAGCCTCTGATTCAAGTCACGGTTTCCAATCTGCTATTCTAGTAAGTTAGCTAGTATTTTGGTATGGAATTTTGTATCTGTTCCTTAAATAGTTCCTCTCAGAAGGGTGGGCATAGGAGTTCAATTTCATAATTGGCTTCTAATCACCCTTAAGGAATGTCTTTTTTTTTTTTTTTCAGGATTTATTTATTTATTGTAGAGAGAGAGTATACAAGCAGGGGGAGAGGCAGAAGGAGAGGAAGAGAAAGAATCATTAGGCAGACTCCTTACTGATCAAGCAGCCCCAGCACTGAGATCATGACCTGAGCTGAAATCAAGAGCCAGCTGCTAAACTGACTGAGTCACCCGGGTGCCTCAAGGCATATCTTGATTTTATCTCCATCCATTCAGTTTGTATTTCCAATCCCACTCTTCCTATATCAGGCTGCTATTTTCTCTTTGGGTGACTGTGAAAATAGCTCTTTAAGTGATTTCCCTTCTTCTGATGCTTGATGTCATTGGTTTCTTCTCTATACCAGCACTGTCTAATAAAACTTTCCATAATGATGGCAATGTTCTCTGTCTACATTGCCACTGTGTGGCTGAGCACTTGAAATGTGACTACGGCAACTCAAGAATTGAATTTTTAATTTTGTTTAAATTTTTGTATGTGGCTTGTCACTACCAAATTGGAGGATGCAGTTTGTTTTTTCTCAAACATAGCTCTGATTATGCCATATTCTTGCTGAAAATACTTCTATGACATTTCATTGTTTATGAGGTACAAGTCCAAACTCATTAGCATGGCATTAAGGGTACTTACCAATCGCCCCCAAAGGTAACAGTTATTTCTTACTGTAACCCTACCACAATGCTCATAATTTCTTGAATATGTCATGTATTTTCATGCCTCCATTTCTTTACTTGTGCTGTTTCATAGTCTGAGTATCTGTCCCCTACCTTTTTTCCTAAAAATACTACCTACTTTTTAAAACCACCTCAAATATCACCTTCTCCTTTCAGTTTCCTGTGTTTCTCTAAATGCCACACACTCCCAGGTTAAATTGTTTATGTTTCTATGCTCTTGGGTTGTATTTATAGTTTTATATTTTTAATATCATACTTGTGACACACAGAATTGCATTAGAATTGTGCAAAGCTTACACGTGAGGTCCACACAGTCTTGTCTACCCTGAGGCTAACCCACGGTTTGTTTTTGTCAGTGACTACCACCTAGTAGTTTCTGACCAAATTAAATATTCAGGTCAAATTTTATCATCTTACCATTGCTACCTAGAACAGTTCCAGGCAACAGAATCTTTTTTTTTTCTTTCTCTCTCTCTCTCTTTTTTTTTTTTAAGATTTTATTTATTTATTTGATGGCGAGAGATCACAAGTAGGCAGAGAAGCAGGCAGAGAGAGAGGATGAAGCAGGCTCCCTGCTGAGCAGAGAACCTGATGCGGGGCTCAATCCCAGGACCCTGAGATCATGACCCAAGCCGAAGGCAGAGGCTTAACCCACTGAGCCACCCAGGCGCCCCCAGAATCTTTTTCTACGTAAAACATTGCCAGCTTCCAGCTCTTAGAAATCTCCTCTTGGGCATGCAGCTGTGTAACACTCTCACGATAGCTTCCCTCTCCCAGACTTGGTTCTATGGCATAGGATTAGGGGCAGGAGCACGGGTATCTTTAAGGTCAGCTTGGACATGGGAACAGAACAACAGCATCCAGATTTTAAGACTCCACTTTTGAATTAATTGCTTTCATTCTTACATCACAGCAAGCATTTTCCCTAAATTCCACTGCTTGTGGAAGCAAGCTACATGAGCATTTCAAGCTCAGTATATATGGACTATCTTTTCCTTCTTGTTTTATTTAGAAATTAAACAAGGGGTCAGAATGCAAAATCATGGCAGCAAATGTTTTAGGTAAATTTTATTCAATGTTGATTACCTGAAATATGTGTGTCATGATAAATGGTTTTTCTAAAGTTTAAATGTTTTATTGTCTAATGATGCCAACTCTTGAATAGGGAAAATATCAGAATTATTACATATATACATTTCCTTCAATATACTGCTTAAAGTAATTGTAGACAACAATACACGTAAAGGACCTAGAGCTGTCCCAAATTCTATGTGACCAGCCAGAGCTCCTAATGCCACAGTGGTCATCCTAAAAGAGACGTTCACATATTTTTGGGCCCATGGACCCCGTGACTGATTATTCATCAGCTTATGGACTTCCATCATAAACATACACCATCATACACCATGGTAGTGCACTTGGAAAAATGGGTTGTTATTTGATATTCTTTTAGAACAATTCTCTTACTGGATGCCTGGGTATTTAACTTCCTGGATAAATATGTTCAAAATAATGCTTATGGGAGTATAGCTCAGTGTGAAACCATGTCACATGGGTTGATTGTTTCATTATGAGACCAGTTTTTCCTACTCTAATTTTAGAAACAGTCTTTTGTATTGCTTATCTTTCTCCCCTCACATTTTATCACAGGCAGGGAGGCTGGGTGGTACCTTCCACACACTGCCTGGGAATTTCTTGGACAGATTTACAAATTCATTAGCTATATTTTCTATTGTTCAAATTACCACAGGTAATAGTGTTGCCAAACTTTCTCCCACTACATACAAAACTAGTTCACTTTTCTCCAACTTTGAGTTATGTTTTTTGTACTTTTTATACAACCTCACAATAGCCTGCTTGAAGCTCTAACACTTGAGGACCTAGAGGTTTCAGGAACAGTCTGCTTGATGCCCTGATAGCTACTGCCAGCCACCCAGTTCCTAAAGTCAGTTTTGTTCTAGGTTAAAACAGCACCCTACTGTATTTTTAAAGCCATCCAAATAGACACACATAGAAGCCTTGTGATTTAATGAATACCTGACTACAGAAGAACTTAAAGAAAGTATAATTTATTTCAATGTGCTAGTACCTCTCATTAACTCTGAAAGTTTATATTTGTTTCCTTCTTTTTCAATGACTTAAAGAAATAAATGTATGCGTTTTTTTTTCCCCTCCCAGCCTTAAGGCTGAAAACATATTTATATTTGGTTTTTATATTTTGAAGCATTTCTTGGAGTTAAAATTTTTTATTCTTATTTCTTTTGCCTCTTTCCTAATTGGTATTTGAACCATATAAAAGAAAAAGTGTTGATTTGCCTTTTCAGCATTTTTCTGCTCAAATATTTCTCTATTCTTATTTTCTATGAAAAAAGGAGCAAAATAAATAAGAGGAAAAGGTACCTTATTAATGCCCTTAAAATTTAGGAATTGCCCATGAAGCTTTTATTAAAATAATAGTTGATTTCTCCAAAAAGTGTTACCCCTTATTTTATTTCCATGTTGAAAGAATAGAATTCATCTTCCCAATTATCAGGCATATGATAAAAGTATAAAATAAGGTCTTTTTACTTTATACAAACTGATAATCTATAAGAAGATTCTGGAAAAAATTTAAAGCTCACAGATTTAGTAATTAACTTCCGTTTCTAATAACTTATAAGCAAGCTTTTTAAATGAGAGTTTCAGAATGGTTTGATGTCACCAAGTAAACTGAACAAATACAAATTTTAAATATCTCATGCTGTATATCAAAGGAAAAAATAGCTCTTAAATAGCATCAGTACAGAGTACACAAATTATAATCTTTTCATCTATTTTAGTGAGAAAAGAAAGAAGAAAAACACTCATGGATTTCAGTGTCCCTGAATTTTGAATATATTTTTATGTCATGTTTATGGAACCTTATGTTAGAAGGCTCCCTCTCCTTGAAGGCCTTTGTAAGACAGTGATGACTTTTCTCATTATTTGTATTTCATCGACTCCCTTACTCAGGAAGTGTTTAATATTTCTATAAGAATAATAACCGGAAGCAAAATATCACCTGTAATTTGATCTTGCTTAGTTGATTCTATGTTGACCTTAAATACTTTTATTTACTCTTATCCTGATTGTCTATTACTTCATAACAATGACACACAAACTTGGGCACTTAAAACAGTTTTATTTTGTTCACAATTTTATGTGTAGCTCATCTCTATTCTTCATGGGACTGTCACAGCTCAACAGGGCTGGAGAATCCACTTCCAAACTGTTAATTTCTATGGCTAGTCAGCTGGCTCTGGTTGATGGTTGAAATTTCAGTTGGAGCTATTGTCTGGGACCTCAGCTCATCTTCACCTTGGCCTCTCCTACATAGCCAGGTTCCTAGAGCAAATGTTCCAAGAGGCCTGGGCAGAAGCTGTAAATCCTTTAAGACCTATAATCCTAGAAGTCTCACCTGTGTTGCATTCTATTGTTCAGCAAGTCTCACCAAGCACAGACCAGATCAGAGGGAGAGGAATGAAACTCCACTTCTCAATGAGAGGTATAGGAAAAATTGTGCAACCATCTTTAATCTAGGACAACTGCAGAAAATTAAAAAAAAAAAATTGATGATGACTAGAAAAAAGTAATTTTATTTAATTGGCAGATAAATATTCCTTGAACACCTCTTTAATACCCATCTTTTTATTTACCACTTCTAGCATTTTCCCCCTATGTCCTAGTAATAACTACATGTTTGCATTATGTTAGTCTTCCTGCTTCTATTTTCTTTCCCACTAATATATCCTAAATGTTACTGTTGGGTTACTTGTTCCAACACACTGCATTCCTCTGGTCTTTTAGTGTCTCTCAAGGTTTATGGAACAGGAACCAAATACCCAGGTCTAGAATATAGAAATTATCATATAAAAAGCATTTGAGGTTCTTCAAATCTGATCGAAACTTCATTTCCTTTTTATGCCTATTTCCCTTCTTTCTTCTTCAAGCAAGGAGCTCTTCACATCAACTTACTAAAGAGGTTCTTCTTAGTCTGGTCATAGTGTCTTTGTTCATTCTACTAACTGAAATGTTCTAACTACAGATTAAATCCCTCCTTAACTATGAAGACTTTCCCAAATAGTACAGAAATACTAATTCTCTTTTCTAAAGTTTCAATACACTCTCTCAACTGTATTCAACATTGAATTGTCATAAATAAATATTATTCATGGGAGCATACATTATCTATTTAACAAATTCTAAGGTCTTTGATAACAGGTACCACTTGCCTATTTTTTTTTTGAATTCTCCTTTTAGAATAGTTTTTGATGCATCATAGAGACTTAGTAAGTACTTATTGAATTGAATCGAATGTATTGTTTTTCTTTGCTACTTCTTTTATACTCAGCTGTAGTAGTTCTGTAGTAGTACCTCTACAGTAGACATGATATTCAAATAAATATTTCAAAGTGTTTCTAATTTAGAAATTTAAGTACCCAGTTATAACAGTTATAATCAGTTTCTGTTTCAATGAAAATAAATGTTACCAATACAATGACATTTAGGTGCAGATACCATCTCAACAGAACAATACAATATGATAAAATTTTTTATGACTCACAAACATATTAATAATGTTTATCCCCTACTTTAAGTGCACCCAAAGATAACATGAATTTATATTTTCCATTTTTTACATTATTATTAAATTTAAAAAATTGACTTTCACAACTGGCTTTTAAACAGAAAACAGGTGGTCTCATTAACTTGGTAGTGTTATAGAAATACTTCCTTAATGCAGTGATGAAAAAAATAATTTGAATAAGCACAAAGTGTAAAAAAGAAAAGGAAGACAATTTTAAGATACTGATAGGTAAGTCATAAAAGTTAGATAAGAATCTATTCATTTTGATATGCCTTAAAAATAATATTTAAAAATCTGTTTCTTACAATGCAATGATTGCCCTTCCTCAGTTGCATTGCATGTTAGTTAAAATATGTAATTATTTAATTTTATAAATTGCTTGCCAAGCAATCCTATATGAATATATACATATAAACCACAAAACCTTTTTAGAAATACAATTGTAGATGTGCCTAGGTGGCTCAGTGGGTTAAGCCTCTGCCTTTGGCTCAGGTCATGATCTCAGGGTCCAGGGATTGAGCCCCGCATCAGGCTCTCTGCTCAGCAGGGAGCCTGCTTCCCACTCTTTCTCTGTCAAATAAATAAAATCTTTAAAAAAAAAAAGAAAGAAATACAATTGTAAGGATATTTGCACATACAAATACTTTAGAAGGGAATTTTTTTTCTTTCTGGAATTTCCAATATGCCTTGTTAGCAAAACTTCAAAGTAGGAAAGTGATAATGCATCTGACACATCATAAATAACCATGCTGGCTGCCAGATTTCCCAGTGATTGAGTTTATACTAACTTAGTAATCTGTTTTAGTTAACTAAACCACACTTTGAGTCATTCCTTTAAGAGACAGAAATTGTAATGGGGAGATAAATGATGTGGCACAATTAAAAAAAAAATGACGTCCCCCACTTTTACTGCACTAGTATCTCTGTTTCCTATGTTAAAAATTCACAGATTTCAATTGATAAGGATTTAATTTACAGTGAAATAGCTAATTTGAAATTGTAGTCAAAGCAAAAACTGAAAAGTAAAAACCAGAAATAGGAAATAAGACAAACTGTGGCAATTACTTCCATGAGCATAATGAGAAAATATTTTAAACATGTTTATATCAGATTTATATTTATGTGAAAAAGTTATTAAAGTTACTACATCAATTTGATTTAGCTCTAGAAAACTCCAAAGAAGATATTCACTCATCAAACACCCTCTCTGATTATGTTGTTCTAGTAACTGTTGTTATTGGATTTTAAGTCATGCATACAACAAAAGCATTATACTTTCCCTAAGCTTTCTTCTAGTTCCTTAGGCAATTTCATGACCTAGATTGAAATTGTTTTATTTCTAGTATGTTTTACCAAAACTATGCGAAGAGATGATAGTTAAGTCATTTATTTAGAGTTTATTTCCCTAATTAATAATGTGTTAGCTTTGATTATAAATGATCTTTGTTTTGAAGAAAAATGAAACTTTTTCCTACAGAGATGAATAATTATTATTTAATGATTGAATTATTTTAATTTTCTGTAAAAAGTAAAACTACCTTTCTCACAACATGATTACTTTTAAAGAAACCACATTTCCCATAGATTTACATGAAAGATTAACAGCTCCCTTGACATCCCACGTAACCAAAAGCAAAGAAAGGCTCTGAAGAGAGAGGGGAAGAATATGATTCAAACTCTTTCATACAATGTGTGTGAGAATTTAAAACCAAAATATAGCATTACATTTCTGGGGAAAGAACATTATCAACAAAGAACATTCAACAAAACTTACAAATTTAAAAGCAAGTGAAGTTCTTCAGTCATAAAGGGAGAAGACTTGAGTATAAATATAAATGTCTTCTAAACTCTGATACAACTCTTTCATGTATTACAAGACAAACATAATTCCAACAATGAGGAGTATCAATAGAAGTGCAAAGTATCCCTCATGGAAACCTAACACAGTCCATGGCCGTATTCTGCCCCCAGTCATTCATAACATGAGCTCAATGGGGCAACTGGAAAAATTTCCATCTAAAAATGCAACTACTACATGCCACAACACCTATGTGACCTTTTCCCATCTCTTTTATTTTTCTCCCAGAGAATTAAAAAACAAGGTTAATGACAGCACTGATGGAAGTAAAAAGAGACAGAAAAAGTAGAACATTGGGAGTTTACAAGGATCCATTGTGATTTTTTTCCCCTTAACATTGTACCAGATATGGATCACAGATGTTCTGAATCATAGTTATCTAAGACATGGCGGGCAGATTAGTTATTTGACTAGTAGGTGATAGAGTGGAGGAAAAGAAGGAGACTATTCCTTTTGACTTCTGAGAAAAGAAACATTATGCACAACTGCTGTAAAAGAATAATGCAATGACATACACGGTAGTATTAGTTTCAGATGTAGAATATAGTGATTCAGCATTTATATACAATACCTGATGCTCATCACAAGTACCCTCTTTAATCCCCATCACCCATTTAACCCATCCCCTGCCCACCTCCCGTTTGGCAAACATCAGTTTATCTAACTGGAATTTAAACAAAAATAATTTTTAAAAAAGAATAACTCAATGATTACTGAATGAGAAGAAATATTCTTTTTTAAAAGTTCTCCTTTGCATTTTATTTATTTATTTAATTTTATTTTATTTCTTCGAGAGGAAAGGGGGGGTTAGGGAAGGGGGCAGAGAGAGAATCTTAAGCAGGCTCAACACAGAGCACAGAGCCTGATGAGGGACTGGGTCTCAAAACCCTGAGATCATGACCTGAGCCAAAATCAAGAGTCGGACGCTTAATGAAATGAGCCATCCATGTACCTCAGAAAGAGATATTCTTATAAATAATCATAAATATTAATTTGGAAAAAGACACTCTATAACTAGATAAATGGGTTAGTCTTTCTAGCTGCTAACAGGATAGCTGGATCAGAAAGTTCATGAACTAGTTCTGAAGACCATCATGATTCAGAAGTTTATGCTGTGGCAATCAGAAGGTTTATATATGACCTTATGATTTAGAGGTCTAAAGGGTATGTCATTTTAGAGATATGCAATTCAAAGGTTTAATTTATTTATTTTAAAGATGAAATTGGTTGATCTGCATTGGAGGTCTTAGACTTTTGAAAGCAAAGGAGATGTCTCTCTGAAACTTACAGTGGAATTAGAAAGATATACCTTGAGGTTTTCTTGTGAAAATGTTTAAAGCTGTGGGCTGTGAATTGATGGGGTGTGGTAGTACAGAAGAAAAGACATGTGTGGACAAATTATGAGGCTTTCCCAGCCCAAGTGCCACTTATTAAGGGTTTATGATCTGCCCACCAAGTGGCCAGATATAGTCTATATGACCTTCACCACACACTTGGTTATTGGCATTTTGACACCTTTTTTTGCACAGCGGGCAGCATGCCTGACACTATCAATGTAATATACCTGTTTCAGATCACAAACATTACTCATTAACCTTAGGGCAGAAATCTAACAATCAAATATCCTCTGTCACCTAATTCAAGCCAACAGGGGAACTAGATAGATAGGAAAACATCATGTAAGTTATAGAGAAATGCTCAAAAATTTATTGTAGGCTTTTCTGTTGTCAAGTCCACAATCTGTTATAGTTCTAGGTTATTAATTATTTTGTGAACAGCATACTAAAAAGAGATAAAAATACAGGTGCTATAATTTAGGGAAATTATACTCTTTAGCAGAGTGGTTTTACTAGTTTTTTCTTTTCTTTTGGTAAGAAAATACTCATGGTCTCAAATACGACAGAGAAAAGTTATCGAGAATTAAGCATCTTTTTTTCATTTCTTCTCTCTGACTTCTCAGAAGTTACCTCTTAGAATCAATCCAAAACATAATGTTCTCTATTTTGGATGCACCACTCTTCTCTCCAAAACCTTTATCTCCTGTCTTCATATTTTTCAGTTAACTAGATTTGACAATAGTTATCCAAAAAGTTTGGGAGAGATGAGGCTCTTACTCATTTCTTATTTACCTAATCTCTTGGTAAGCAGGACTAGGACCAAGTTCATGTTATTCTCTGCTCTGCTGATGACCACATGTGAATTATGTTCCCATGTGTAATTCTATACATATTTTGAGACACAAAATGATGAGAATTACTAATACTATGAGGTTTTAAAATTCTAAAATACTATTGTTTCATATGGTCCCTAAAGATGATGTCCCCCTTTTAATTAGATATGATGATAAAAATGGACTTTAACATTTGAGCAGAGCTTATCTCTCAAGATTTTTATGGAAATTAGTTTAGGTGAAAGAGCTCACATCATATTCGTACCGTGGCTCTTTACACCTTGAATCATGTTTAAAGAGCAACTTTCATAATGCAAATCCTTGAATCACGAGTAGACTGAGACTTCTTATAGATGCAGAGAAGATAAGGAGAAAAGACCATGTTATGGCTCTGGTGTAATGCAATTTTTTATGTCAAATTTTAATTATTGAACAGGGACTGGGGTCCCCGTTGGGGGGCTCCTCAAAATGTTCATTACATATCATTATAATTAAATTGTTTAAATGTTGCCAAATCACACTGAAGGACAATTCTTTCTTTTTTCTAATGAGATCTAAGGTTGGGCTAAGGTGGCAACATGACAACAGCTAGTTCCTTCCATGACAAGATGGATGTGGCCAAGAAAATCTAGGGCAGCTATTAAAAAGACAGATACATTCCACAGTCCCCTTTGAGCTCTTGGCCAGGTGCTCCACTACTGACTTCCTTAGCTCCTGACTTCTTCTGTGGAATCATGTCACTTTCTCCTAAAGCAGGTTCAAAAAGAGATCCTTTGATTAGCAAATCATCTTCCTGGGAGCCTGTGGAACTTCTGAGTACCATCCAAGCCATTTCTTAGGTAGAATCTAGAGCAGCCTAAGGAAGCTGATCATCCAGGCTTTCCACTGCCTGACTACAGGGAACCTCCAAATCTATTTTGATGTGGTCATGTTTCAGGGTGGTTCAGGGCAGTCTGAAGGACAATCTTTCTCCAGAAATTTGAAAGAGAAACAGGAAAATAACTTTTCTCTGTATCTCAGTTCTCATTAAGGACTCTTGAGAGACTAGTTACAGACAAAATAAATTAACTACATTATTTTTCTGTATGTCTAAACTGTACTGTGGGTAAATTTGTGTAAAATTGTAGTGTTAATAAATTCACTATGACAGTAATGTAGCCAGTCTTCAGATGTAAAGCCAGAAGCATCATTGGATCTGCCCCCAAAGGCCACCATTCCCAGATACAATCCCAGTGGCTCACACATTCTCTGCAGAGGTAATTAACTCCATTATCCTGTTGCCCACAGAACTTCTCATTCATCACGTGTTGTCCATGATGGATTGCTAAGGTTACCGATCAACCAGTCTAGACCCTCTTGGTGAGTGACACTATCTCCTATCAAGCCCAAGTGTAGGAACTGTGGTTGGGAATGCCACCCCATCCCTCAAGGCCAGCCATGTAGTTCAAGTGTGTAACTGTGGCAGATCATGGGCCTTCTTCTGCCCTTATGGTTTGTTATTAAAGTACCTAAGTGCTTCACAGTTGCGTTCTCCCTCCCTAGTTATGGTACAGCTAGGTCTTCAAGACTCCAGGAAGGGTGATCTTACTCTTTTAGTTTCCTTATTTCTCCCCCTCAAAGAACTTGTTATAAATTTTCCCAAGGATGAGTTGGGGGATGTTTGAGTAGAACCTTAAAGCACTCACCTCAGTGCACCCTCTGCCTTCAAGTTGGTCTGTAGCTTCGAACAAAGCTCAGACATATGCTTAATTCTTATTTCTGCATGTCTATATGGTACTTCCTGAAGGTTTTTTCTATCATCTTTCCAGAGTTTTAATTCCTGTATCTTGACATCTGATCATTAATTCCTAAATCTTCATTGATAATGCTTCTAGTGGGCTCAGCTGGACCTCTAACCTCCCAGCCTGTGTTTTAAGTATACATTATATGCTGAGAACTGCACTAGGCATTTAGGCTTTCATCCTTCACCCAAGGGACTCCACAGGCCTGAATGGGAGGCGAGCATAGAACAAAAGAACTCCAAAAGTAACTCATATCCTCACAAAGTTAATAATAGAAACACAAATTAATTCTGAATCCAGCAAACATGGGACACTAGTTAAATTTGCCAATATTTTTTCCCTTATAGAAAGTTGGAATGATCACCTCAAGTGTCTCACTGGAACTGTTTTTACCAAACCTTTACAAGTTCTCAGCTAAAGCTAAAGTAAGTGGGTCTCTAAGCACATCGGAAATGTTTACTTTTTGTATTCAGCCCATGTTTAGAAACACTATGAATCTAACAAAGGATGAAATATGTATGGTATCTATTGCTTCCTGGATTACCAACTAATGGTAGTTGATTTAAGAAAATTAATTCTGCTTAAGGAATCAGAGACAACTGGAACCAAGGTCTGAGAGGTGAAAAATGAGTGCTTTATCAGCTAAAGTACTCAGCTCCAAACTCCCCTGCTTCTTAAGTACAGTGTCATCTAGGTAATCTATTGCTGGTTTTTGGTGTTACATTGCATGCCTACCCATCCTGTCATTATTAAAAACCTCTGAGAATCCTAAAAGCGGTTAATGGCCATCCAAATGCTAAGTAAAATATACCCACTAAAATGGATTTTTGAGAGTCACTCAATTTATAAAAACTAGATGTGACATGGTTATCACATGTAGGGGTTTAAAAGATGAAACGGTGGGAATAATCTTCAATGATTAATGCACTGAGGTTCCTTCTATTGATTTTTATTTTTAGATAATTCACTGTGCTAAATCTGATTATATTTTAAAATAAAGAGTTGAGGTATTCACATTTATGTTTTTTACCCTTACAAAGGATTCATTTGACATGTGATGGCATGATCTGATTACCAGCTAGAGTGTGTAGTGTCATAATCTGTAATTTTAACACCCTCTGTTGGAGTGCTTTCTAATTTATGGCCCTGAGACACCAAAGTGGAAGCCAGGTACTATTTAAACCATGCTAGAAAGCTGGCATGTGTCCAAAGCTCTGCCATTTAGATATGTCCATGAAAGTCTTAAATTACAAAAAAAAAAAAAAAAAAGATGGGATAACATATTTAGGGGCATCAGGTCAAAGAATAAACTTTGGAGTAAGTATTATGCTTCGTTAGAATCAGCTTTCATAGACCTTTCGGGTGACTTCAGGAAATAAGTAATACATGATAACTTTTTGGCTTCACTTCACTTACTTAGGAAATTTGAATGATCTGTTGATTTTGTTGAAAAAATTCCTAAAGTGTTTCTTGCAGATAAGTATTTCATAATTTTATAAATGTTGGAAAAAGTAAAGCCTTTAAAAAATAAATAGGTGCTCATTTGGATTGACCTATATGTGAAAAATGAATGAAATCATGGCTTAGGGCTGCCTGGGTGGCTCAGTTGGTTAAGCATCTGCTTTTGCTTCATGTTAGGATCTCAGGATCCTGGTATTGAGCCCCTCATTAGGTTCCCTGGTCAGCGGGATGTCTGCTTCTCTGTCCCCCCTGCCCCATCCTTCCTTTCTCTCCCTAATCATGTATATGCTCTCTCTCTCTCTCTCAAATAAACACAATCTAAAAAATAAAATAAAATAAACTCATGGCTTAAATGCATTTAATTTTTTTTTACTTCATAATGTCAAGTTCTATCTCATTTCTTATCTGCTGCCTCAATTTCACCACAAATTTAAAAATTGTTAGACTTAATATTTATTCTCTGTTGAAGCAACATTTCTTCAAAAGAAAATTTTGAAGATCTATGTTTAAACTCAAGGTATACTGTTATTATAAAATGAGGACCAGCATGCCAGGCTCCATTTTAATGCACACAATAACTATGATAAATGTATGCTACCATTTAGCTTTTAGAAGGATATATTTTATATAAAACAGTACAAGCTCTTCACCAATTTCTTCTTCACTGACTTGATGGGTAAACTAATGCCACCATGCTATGGAAAAAGAAAACAAAATAAACAAAAGCCAAAACACAGTGACTGCAGCTTGGAGCCTACGGAAAGCTCCTATCCTACCTGGGAGCTTTTGCTCCAAAGTTCCATCCACTCTTGTGGCCACCAGGTGAGTCGATTTTAAACTGAGAGTCAGCTGTGTTTCTCTTTCTTTCTTTCTTTCTCTCATTTTCTTTCTTTCTTTCATTTTTTTTCTTCTTTCTTTCTTTAAGAGTTTATTTGTTTGTTTAGAATGAGTGTGCCTGAGTGGTAAGAGGAGCAGATGAGAAAGTGAGAGAGAGAATCTCGAGCAGATTTCATGATGGGTGTGGAGGCTGAATTTGGGGCTGGATCTCCCAACCCTGAGATCACTACCTGAGCCAAAATCAGGAGTCTGATGCTTAACTGACTGAGCCACCCAGGCACCCCTCAGTTGTGTTTTCTAAGCCTACTTATATCAGTCTTACTTATTATGTATGTAATTTAGTTAGATATTATATAAATCAATGAAATACTGGTAAAAAATGAAAGATGTATTTTTATGAAAACTAAAGGGAAGAGTTTAGAAAGATTTAATAAACCTAGTCACTGAAATGATTGCTATTGAATGTAGTTGAATGTGGTATAGGTGAAACTGCTCTGAGAGATTGGGGGGAAAAAAATCAAACCATAGATGAGTTTTTTGATCATATTGTTTTGTTAACTGTTTTGAATTTCCTTGAAAAAAATCTGATATTATAAATAATGCCCCAAGGGTATGATTGACACAAGAAATATGATATAGAATTCCAATGAACAAATCCAGTAATTGCATCAAATATCAGTAAATTCATGAGCATTTATTTTTTTCACAATGACTAAAATGTTTAAACTATCTATATTATTTTCCTAATATTTCCATTCTTCAACTGGCTCAGTTATGCAAAAAAGCACCAGTGACAACTGTATCAGATAAGCTGGCTTCCCCTGTAAAATCAAATAAATTGAAAACCATTTTCCAAATCAAACAATTAGCACTGAAACTTTCCACTAGATCTCATAGTTTTGATGAGTCATCAGATTCTATTCCCTCCCCCTTTATATGTGTACTATCATCTTTTTGAACTAGATTTTATCACTTCAAGCCTAAATTGTCCTCATTATCTTCCAAATCTTATCATCATTTATAGGCCCTTTTATTCTCACAATATTTTTAAATATGTCCACCATATGATACTTTAGTGCTCATAAAATTTTAATAGTATCTTCTTTACTTATATCATCAAGTCCAGACTTTCCACCTATTGTTCGAATCCTGGACAACTGGTCATACCCTCCACCTTGTCATTACTTTTTGATTTGAGCACTTCTGTAGTGTGAGAAGCCTTCCTATTACCACCTGAATGCAGGATAATGAGCTCCAACCCCAAGTTGGTGATAGATTCCATCTTCTCCCAATATACTCTTGTCCATCTTTGAGGGTCTGGTTTAATTGCCACCTCGCTCAGGAGATTTTCCATAAATTAGTTTTCTTTACTCCTATTTCTCTGTCTCAAGTTCTGTTTTATAGAGTGACATGATTTTTGAATATGGGAATATGGGATTCATTTTTGAATGAATGAATATGAGAATCTTTTTTTTTTTTAATTTTTCCAGTGTCTCTCATCAAAAACTACATATACTAAGTCCTTAATAAATTTTGTTGATTGAAAAGTGATTATACTAAAAATAAATAGCTTGAAATATTCATAAAGCACTTCTACATTGAAAATATAATTTATATCCAGGATAAAAATCTCATCTCTTGTATTTATGAGTGCAGTTTCCCTGGTTTCAATAATTCCTTGGTTTCCTTGTCCTTAGAACTTAATATTTCACGTGACTGTTGTGGGGATTAAGTGAAATAATTCAAATAAAGATTAGTGCCTGAGATATCACAAAATATCAGGTTAACAAAAAATTGATTGGGGAACTTGGGTGGCTCAGTGGTTAAGCCTCTGCCTTCAGCTCAGGTCATGGTCTCAGGGTCCTGGGATTGAGCCCCACATTGGGCTCCCTGCTCAGCAGGGAGCCTGCTTCCCCCTCTCTCTCTGCCTGCCTCTCTGCCTACTTTTGATCTCTCTCTCTGTCAAATAAATAAATAAAATCTTTTAAAAAAATTAATTTCCTTCCCATCACTTATTCTCATTTACACATTTTGTTAAATTTTGTTTCAATAAAAATGTTCAATAATAAGTTACAATCTAGCTTAACTCCAAACCTTCTCTGAAAGTGATTTATATCAAACTTTTTTTGGCATGTAGGGGGAATCTCAGAGAAAGAAATGGTTAGCTGAATAAATGTAAATATTAATTATATTTATCTAAACACTTCATGCAGCTCATACCCCTTAATACAAATGAGAGGCAGAAAATAAGTTGATAATGTGACTGAAAATTTACAGTTGAGGGAAAGGCAGTCACCAAACTTGGGTGCAATAACACCGTGTTTCCACGAGTCAAAGTGAAGGGGTATGGACCCTTCAACAGTAGGTCCTAGAAGAGAGAAGATACAGAAATAATTTCTGTTTAGAAATCAAATCTTCAAAGATTTACATATTATACTATCACGTAGACCCAGAGAACTATACATTAGAGAGGATTTTATTTTATTTTATTTTACAAATAGAAGTTACACTCTGAGTTGACAGACTATCTCCAAGTCTGTTGGAAATCAAGGCTAGGATGGGCTGTGATGAAGGGTAATTTGGAATTAGTAACTAAGATTATTAATCTGGGGATTAGTATTTCTTCAAATCTTGATTAGTTACATGCTTAATACACATTCCTCAGTCTTCTTTTAGCACCTCCATAAGGCTGATTACTCAGCCCAGAAGTCTAACATCAAGGTACAATTTATCTGTCTGAAGTACATCATAATTATATAGACAGAATCTGAGAAACAATGAACATTTTTAAATCATTCTTATTAACTACAGCAGCTAAATATATTACAAAATGATACAGTATTTTGTATTATAACACAAAATAATACAGTAAGGGTTTTTGGTATGGGAGAAGTAGAACACAGCAAGTATGATGGCCAACTTTATTACTTTATCATTTTATTACATCACTCAAGAAAATAAATATTAAGCAGTGAGGCCTATTTTCTTTCACATTTAGAGGCCAGACCCAACACCCCAGATTTCTGAGAAGGCAGATAATCCACCTACCATTAAACTTTTAGGAGAACATCTTGAAATGAATTTCCAGGAATGGACAGTTGTTAGCCGGGCTGTGGTCTCAATTCTGGAAGTCCTTGGAGCACACCTCTGACTCTCCCTACGGGTGAACCAGAAAAGCCTGAATTTACTATGAAAACTACACATCCTTTCTATGCATAGTATTAGGATGACCTGGTCCAGGGCGCCTGGGTGGCTCAGTGGGTTAAAGCCTCTGCCTTCGGCTCAGGTCATGATCCCGGGGTCCTGGGATCGAGCCCCGCATCGGGCTCTCTGCCCAGCGGGAAGCCTGCCTCCTCCTCTCTCTCTCTCTCTGCCTATTTGTGATCTCTGTCTGTCAAATAAATAAATAAAATCTTTAAAAAAAAAAAAAAAAAGGATGACCTGGTCCGTTAAAATGTTAGGTGATTCATACATGGTGCATTTTATTCACCCCTTCACACATGGAAAATTGCACTAAAGACCATGGCATTAAAAAAAAACAAAAAAAACAAACAAAACAAACCAAACAAACAAAAAACAACAAGGGGTGCCTGGATGGCTCAGTGGGTTAAAGCCTCTACCTTCGGCTGAGGTCATGATCCCAGGGTCCTGGGATCAAGCCCCGCATCGGGCTCCCTGCTCAGAAGTGAGACTGCTTCCACCTCTCTCTCTCTGCATGCCTCTCTGCCTACTTGTGATCTCTGCCTGTCAAATAAATAAATAAAAATTTAAAAAAACTCCCTTTTTAGCTGGGCTGCCCCCCTATATTAGTAGTAAACAAGTACATAGCATTTACCACATACCAAGCATTGTTCTGAGTAGCTAATGAATTAATCCTTAAAACAACCTTATAAAGTGGTGTGGTAGGTACTATTATTACTCCTGATCTACAAATGAGAAAACAGAGGCACAAATGTGTGGTAATTTATCCAAGGTCACACAGCTATAGTGGAGGCAGGATTCAAACCCAGTCTTCTGGCCCCAATTTGGTGTCATTTGCCTCTACACTAAGAGATAAGGCTTTCTGTACTATATAAAAGATGCAGAGGAGCCTGGATGGCTCAAGCATTAAGCGTCTGCCTTCGACTCAGGTCATGGTTCCAGGATGCTGGGATGGAGCCCCTCCTTGGGCTCCCTGCTCAGCGGGAAGCCCGTTCTCTCACTCCCCCTGCTTGTGTTCCCTCTTTCGCTGTGTCTCTCTCTGTCAAATAAATAAATAAAGTCTTTTTAAAAAATGCAAAATAAAATGTCCTTCCTGGGAAGCACAGTAACTTGCTCAAGAAGAGCCAAACACATGTAACTGCTTCTCTAATCCCAGAACAGCTGCAAAGAGTAGCTTAAGTGTACAGAAGCTGCATGTATCGAGGCACGAATGTGAGTTTGCACTTATGTGTGTGCGTGTACATGCATGAGTGAGAGCGTCTGTGTACATGTGTAAATGTGTGTGCATAGTCTGTGACTGTATTTGCTCACGTGTGAAGATAGGAATGTACATGTGTTAGAATGTACATAACTGTGAGCAGATGGCGGACCCAGGGTCACGTCCAGATTTGTCTGGTGCGAAGCATGTATGCTTATGCTATACCTTCTCAATAAGAAAAGGAAATAGTAACTGATATTTCTGTTTGTTAAGGTCTGCAGAAATTTTTTATGTGCATTGCTTCAATAGAATAAAGAAAAGGTGCACCCTGGAATCTTCCATTCACAGATCCAAAAGTTTGCCTAGAAAGTGGAAATGAAAACGGTTGAGAGTTGTAATAAGTTTTATGTAGCAGCTGACAGGCCAGACGGAGGAGAAGGGAGAGAGAAAAAACGCATTACAGAAATAATACTTTTATGTACATATCACCTTTCATCAAAAAATCTCAAGGCACATTTGAGTATTTTCTACCCAATTTTCTCATACATCAGTGACGCATATAGCATTTCCCTTCTCACTAAAGGTAAATAAATTGACACTTTGAGAAGTTATGTGATTTTCCAGAACCAGGCAGTGGGTCAGCGGCCCGGCCAAGTTGAAAATGTAACCTTTAGAGGGTGAAGTAACAGGGCTGCTTTGGCTTCCCAGGAGACCCCAGTGCATCCTTGACACAAGTCAACGATTTAAACACGTTTGTATATAAACGTCACCGTGGCCTCCAGGGCGCCTTTGCCTCTGAGTCTGGTTATGTTTTCTGCTGCAAGCTCATCTTTACCTATTACTGAACTCCATAAATAGCTTCGAAAAGATTCTCTGGGAAAGAATCAAAGGTCATTCCAGCTGAAGCAATCCAAAGGAAACCTAAAGCAGACACTCTCACCTTCTGGTAAGTCTGACACATTAATTTCCCTCAGCCCCCTCACTGAAGGAGTAAGTCTGGCACCATGGTGGCGGGGAGCCCTAATCAGATACCAAACCCACACTGCATCAGAAGTGATGTCAGATGAACAGCGGTCCCTGGGCCACCGCCTCATTTGGAGCAAACACTGAAATACTTGTGTTTTGAGTCTGCTTTATGACTTGCCTGAAAAATGACTTTGTTCACCATGGAAGGCCACTAATGTATGAGGTGTTACCCTGGGATTTTAGCACTTTTCCTATACGCACAACATTCTTTTTATATACCTGGCTACCCAAACAGTGGAAGTATCATTGAATTACTTATATTATCAATGCCATATATCAGGGGAGAAACTACATGGCAAAAGGTGTGTTAATACTTTCCTGTATATAAAATCTGGCAAGAAACAATTTTACCAAAGGTATAAGAAGAAAATGTTTTCGTTTTATGCCATATGGTTTGGCTTATATCGGATTTACACATTTGGAGTTTCTGATTTACTTTTAGTGGTGGGCCTTCACCTCAGGTACATGAATGTGGTTTTCACCTCCTCTCTTTTGGGACCATGCCTGCCGAAGGCTCTGTCGAATGGGGTTCTGAGAGTTAGCCAGACCTTCTGTTAACAGATTCTTCATTCCCTCCTATCTCCTCACAATAAGCTGTGAGGAGAAATCACACTTAGACTGTGCCGGGGCTGGGTGAGAACTGCCTTCTCCTAACACCATTGCTGCTCTATCAGTCACTGAAAAGCTATCGCACGAAGAACATCACTTCTCCTTGAACTCTTCATTTCCCTCTGTACTGCTCCTGGAAGATTAGGCCCATGGCCTGGTCTCCTTCTGGAAATTATTTGGTAATAAGAAACAGACCAAAGTGGTGTTGTGAGGTAAGGCTGTGACCTCTCACCTTCAGAGACCTGGGTTCCAAGCCCTTCTAGAGGTTGGTGGTCTCTGCCTAGTCAACACCAGCTAGTTTTCAATGCCACACAACAATACAGCATTTGGGAGCAACATTACATTGATCCCAAGAAGGAATCGGCAGCCCAGTGTATGGGTATAGGATTATGGGGAGCTATGCATCATTTTCCTGGCCCCCCATTGTTTCAGGTCTAGTACACTTTCTGTTTTGACTTTAGTAACTTCCAGTTTTGTAGAAAAGAGTTTGTAGCAGGCTGAGTGCTGATGGGCATAGTAGATCAACTTTTTGTGTTTAGGTTATGATACTCTCAGATTCATGATTTTGGTTTAGAATATTTCTTTATACATTGTGATTAGTCCAGATTCTAATCTATACCTTCTAATATGAGCATCACTCCTTTGACTGATACCGTTCAGTCTTTATTTTAGGATTCTCGCAAATTATATCCCAGGAAATTTGATGCAGAATGCATATTTAGAGGAATTATGTAATTTTCCACTTTATCTTCAAGGACAACCTAAGGTATTAATTTTATTATCGGAGTCCTACATAGTTGTTGCTTTGCTTACTTTAGAAAGAAATTCCCTGTGTTATAGTAACTGAGAATGCTATTATGCTATATCACAGTTCCAAGATTAAATTAGAAACCATTTGAAGACCAAGACCCAGTTTTTAATAACACCTCATGGCTTCAGCTCATAGAAACTAATTATATGTTAAACCAGCTTTGAGTGGCTCTTAGACTAGTAGGCACATTTTCTGGGCTCAAATCACAGCCCTGTCCTTAATTGTTCATGTGATGCTGGGCAAGTCACTTGAACTTCTCTTGGTGTTTCAATTTTCTTATCTATAAAATGGGACTGATAAGAGTAGCCTTGTCACAGGGTTGTTGTGAATTGATCTATGTGTAGTTCTTAGGACTGTGTCTGGCTCACAGTATAAGTGTTATATAAGGGTTTGCTATTTCATAATAGGAAAACAACAAGCCTCCTCTAATTTGGCCAGGAGGTCACAAGAGATGATTTGATAATGAAAAGTGTTGCAGGTAAAATCTAAAAATGAATGACCTATATGAGTCAAAAGAAAGTTTTTACTGAGAGACAGAAGAGGGAGGTCGTTGGGAGGGGGAGAGAGTCCATATTCATTTAGGCCAATTTCGGGACTGCTCTGTTGGACCAGCCAGTACCCTAGAGACCAACTACCTCTTCTTTCCACTTTGATTTTCACCCATCTGTGTTCCCTAGTGCTGAGTGTGCTCTTGAGATTCTTTGGCACTATTATTTCAAAATATTGATAGCACTACACTGGCCTCAGTTGCCTATGGACCTAGGTAACATTAACTCTTGGGATCTACCTATTAGGGCTCAAATAACCAAAATAATCAATGCAAGAGAAAAAGATGAAAAAAGAAGAGAAGAAGGAGGAAGAAGAAGAGGAAGAAGAAGAAAAACAAGAAAAAGGAGAAGAGGAGTTAAAGGAAGAAAAAAAAGAGGAAGGGGAAGGGAGAGGGGAAGAAGAAGAAAGGCTTAGGGTTATGTGGAGAATTTTGCACCATGGACAGTGACTAGAACCTGGAAATGTAGGAAGATTCTAATCACATTGAAATTTCCAGCACTACTTGGCTAAGGAATTGCATTGCTTTGAAAGACATCAGGACAAAAGTAGAGTTCTTTGCATTCCAGGCTCCAGAGATTTTAGGAAGACAATGAGTTAAGAAACTCTTTCTTTGATACTAAAATCTTATCTCTTGGGTTTGAGCAGTAAGATAAACCTGCACAGAAGTCCAGACAACAGAGGAAATAGTCCTTCCTCTAAGTCCTTCTCCTTTCTGTACCCTATCGGTGCAATAGAGAAGTGGGAGCTGAACCCCATATGCCATATTTCTAATTATCAGCAATAAACCTGGATTTCAATTTCTTTTGACAGAAATGGACTTGGTGTATCTAAATTACAGCTGAAAACCTACTTCAAAACTATACTTCCAACTGTAGCACTGAATGTTCCATTACAGAATCACTATATACTTCTTTCCCTGTAGCTACCGGTCTGTGAGTCTGTGCCACTTTGGAAAATAGTGTGGGGGTTCCTCAGAAAATTAAAAATAGAGCTAATCTATGACCCAACAATTGCACTACTGGGTATTTACCCCAAAGATACAGATGTAGTGAAAAGAAGGGCCATATGCACCCCAATGTTCATAGCAGCAATGGCCACAGTCACCAAACTGTAGAAACTGCAGAGATGTCCTTCAACAGACAAATGGATAAGAAGATGTGGTCCATATATACAATGGAGTATTATGCCTCCATAAGAAAGGTTGAATACCCAACTTTTGCATCAACATGGGTGGAACTGGAGAAGATTATGCTGAGTGAAATAAGTCAAGCAGAGAAAGTCAATTATCACATGGTTTCATTTATTTGCGGAACATAAGGAATAGCATGAAGGATATTAGGAGAAAGAAGGGAAAAATGAAGGAAAGGCAACTGGAGGGGGAGAAGAACCATGAGAGACTATGGACTCTAAGAAACAAACTGAGGATTTTAGAGGGGAAGGGGTTGTGGAGAAGTGTTACCCCAGTGATGGGTATTAAGGAGGGCATGTATTGCATGGAGCCCTGGGGATTATACACAAACAATGAATCTTGGAACACTGCATCAAAAACTAATGACATACTGTATGGTGACTAACATTACATAATAAAAGAAGAAAAGAAAGAAAGAAACACTAGCTTTAAGGGGTATCTGGGTGGCTTAGTCAGTTATACGTCTGACTCTTCAACTCAGGTCATGATCTCAGGGTCCTGAGATCGAACCCTGCTTAGGAGTCTCTCTCTCTCCCTACCTCCACTCTCTCCCTCTCCTTCTCTTAAAAAAAAAAAAAAAAAAAAAAAACAACCCCAAAAAAACAACATACTAGCTTCAGAAAAGCAGATTCAGGAATGATTTTAAATCATTAGAAATAAGAAACAGTGATTGTGTGACTAAGAATATCATCTTGGGATGCCTGGGTGGCTCAGTTAGTTAAATGTCTGACTTCGGCTCAGATCATGATCTTAGGGTGGTGAGATCAGGTCCTACATCAGACTCCATGCTCAGCAGGAAGCCTGCTTTCTCTGCTGCCACTCCCTCTGCTTGTACTCTCTCTCTCAAAAATAAATACATAAAATCTGTTCTAAAAAAGAATATCATCCATTAAACTATATTTTGCTTACATTTTAGGATTGCTAAATGAACAGTGATATACACATTTCCTATTTCAGAAAACTGAAATTATTTTAAGTAAAAATTTTAAAGAGACAGATGAAAAGACTTACACAGGATACCTATAAGCTTCCATAAAATTTTTAAATTGTTACAGAAGTAACATTTAGCTGGTCAGACTTTGAAAGGTCTACTCTCAGGTTTGATGTCTAGCTTTTTCAAATACTTCAGGAATTTTGGGGAAAAAATGAAAGGCACTACATGCAATATTTATACCCATGATTCAAGGACATTTTTTTTTTTTATAAAAGTCAAATTTTAGTTATTAGTCTTCTCACTAACAAGAAGGAAGGTTTCTTAGAGAAATAATTGGTATTAGGTCCAGAAATGTATTAGATGAGCCTCGGAGATCTCAGTGTGCCAGAAAGCAAGGAATCTATCAAAGAGGAATTGGACCATGTCAAAAGGGCATAGGAGACAACTTGAAGAGACTTCTGTTGGCCCAAGATGGGATAGTTTTGGCATAATAACTACAGTGGATTACAGTGAATCTCTGCATTCATAATGACATCAGAAAAAAACCCCTTTGGATATCTGTGAGGTTGCTAGCATGACAGCACATTTTCTTGATCATCAATAAATAAGGCGAAACTGTCCAATATTCAGGATAACTAAATAATTGATAGAGTAGAATTTCTTTTTTTTAAGGGACTCAGTTTAAACTTTTATTTATTTATTTAAGTTTTAATTTTTAAATTTTAAATCCAGCTTAGTTAACATACACTGTTGTATTATTTTCAGGCGTACAATATAAAGATTCAAAAATTCTATACATTTCCCAGAACTCACCAAGATAAGCGTACTCTTAATTCCTTTAGGAAGGAATTCCAGAAATGACAAAATCAGAGAATTATTATTTTGCCAACCACAGCAAAATAATGGATCTATACAGTAGTCATCAGTTGCTGCTAAAAAAAATTGCAGTGATGGGGATCTTATAATAGAGAATCAGACTGACCCCATCTGACCCCACTGATCACTATTAGCCATACTAGAAGCAGGGTGAGCAGATATGTGTCTCCCAACTGGTCATAGTAAGTATTCAGAACCACCCATGAATAATGGAAGCTGAGTGTGATCAAGCCTCTAGACTTAAATACTCATTTATAGGAAAACCCCAAAGAGATCTTACCAAGAGAAAACAACTGGTCAAATCCATGAGGCAGAATATTCTAAACCCTCTATTACATCAATGGTGCAAAAGAAGTGTGGTGAAGAAGGGCTATTACAGAATAAAAGAGGATTTGGAGACTGATGAAAAAAAGTGCAATATATTGATCCATTTTTTTTCAGCTTTATTGAGGTATAATCAGCAAGGAAAACTGTAAGATACTTAAAGTGTATAACGTGATGATTTGATATATTTATACATTATGAAAGATTTCTCCCATATAGTCAATAAACACAGCCATTACCAGCCATTACTATATATATATATATATATATATATATATATATATACACACACACACATATATATATACACACACACACATATATATATACACACACACACACATATATATATATACACACACACACACACACACACATAAATACATATATATATTCAGCCAGTCTGCCTTCAGCTCAGGTTGTGATCCCAGTGTCCTGGGATCGAGTCCTGCATTGGGTCCCTGCTCAGCTGGAAACCTGCTTCTCCCTTTCCCTCTACCTGCAGCTCCCCCTGCTTGTGCTCTCTCCCTCCCTCTCCCTGACAAATATATACATACATACATACATACATAAATTCTTTAACAAATAGAAATAAATGATATTATTTTAGCAAAATTTGAATATATAATACAGTGTTTCAGCTACAGTCACCGTGTTATATGCATTAGATTTTCAAACCTTATTCATTCTGTAGCTGAAAATTTATATCCTTTTACTAATCTATGAGTTTGAGGAGGTTTGGGTTTTTTTTTTTAAGAGTTCTCATATAAGTGATACTACGCAGTCTTTGTATTCATTTGCTTTGTTTGGATCCCTAATAGAAACAACAAGCCATAGGAAAATATTTTTTTTAATTTTATTTTTTATAAACATATAATATATTTTTATCCCCAGGGGTACAGGTCTGTGAATTGCCAGGTTTACACACTTCACAGCACTCACCATAGCACATACCCTCCCCAATGTCCATAACCCCACCCCCCTAACCCCCCTCCCCCCATCAACCCTCAGTTGGTTTTGTGAGATTAAGAGTCACTTATGGTTTGTCTCCCTCCCAATCCCATCTTGTTTCATTTACTCTTCTCCTACCCTCTTAACCCCCCATGTTGCATCTCCTCTCCCTCATATGAGGGAGATCATATGATAGTTGTCTTTCTCCGATTGACTTATTTCGCTAAGCATGATACCCTCTAGTTCCATCCACGTCGTCGCAAATGGCAAGATTTCATTTCTTTTGATGGCTACATAGTATTCCATTGTGTATATATACCACATCTTCTTTATCCATTCGTCTGTTGATGGACATCTAGGTTCTTTCCATAGTTTGGCTATTGTAGACATTGCTGCTATAAACATTCGGGTGCACGTGCCCCTTCGGATCACTACGTTTGTATCTTTAGGGTAAATACCCAGTAGTGCAATTGCTGGGTCATAGGATAGCTCTATTTTCAAAATTTTGAGGAACCTCCATGCTGTTTTCCAGAGTGGTTGCAACAGCTTGCATTCCCACCAACAGTGTAGGAGGGTTCCCCTTTCTCCACATCCTCGCCAGTAACTGTCATTTCCTGACTTGTTGATTTTAGCCATTCTGACTGGTGTGAGGTGATATCTCATTGTGGTTTTGATTTGTATTTCCCTGATGCCGAGTGATATGGAGCACTTTTTCATGTGTCTGTTGGCCATCTGGATGTCTTCTTTGCAGAAATGTCTGTTCATGTCTTCTGCCCATTTCTTGATTGGATTATTTGTTCTTTGGGTGTTGAGTTTGCTAAGTTCTTTATAGAGTTTGGACACTAGCCCTTTATCCGATATGTCGTTTGCAAATATCTTCTCCCATTCTGTCAGTTGTCTTTTGGTTTTGATAACTGTTTCCTTTGCTCTGCAAAAGCTTTTGATCTTGATAAAATCCCAATAGTTCATTTTTGCCCTCACTTCCCTTGCCTTTGGCGATGTTCCCAGGAAGATGTTGCTGCGGCTGAGGTCGAAGAGGTTGCTGCCTGTGTTCTCCTCAAGGATTTTGATGGATTCCTTTCTCACATTGAGATCCTTCATCCATTTTGAGTCTATTTTCGTGTGTGGTGTAAGGAAATGATCCAATTTCATTTTTCTGCACGTGGCTGTCCAATTTTCCCAACACCATTTATTGAAGAGGCTGTCTTTTTTCCATTGGACATTCTTTCCTGCTTTGTCGAAGATGAGTTGACCATAGAGTTGAGGGTCTATTTCTGGGCTCTCTATTCTGTTCCATTGATCTATGTGTCTGTTTTTGTGCCAGTACCATGCTGTCTTGATGATGACAGCTTTGTAATAGAGCTTGAAGTCCGGAATTGTGATGCCATCGACTTTGGCTTTCTTTTTCAATATTCCTTTGGCTATTCGAGGTCTTTTCTGGTTCCATATAAATTTTAGGATTATTTGTTCCATTTCTTTGAAAAAAAATGGATGGTACTTTGATAGGAATTGCCTTAAATGTGTAGATTGCTTTAGGTAGCATAGACATTTTCACAATATTTATTCTTCCAATCCAGGAGCATGGAACATTTTTCATTTCTTTCTGTCTTTCTCAATTTCTTTCATGAATACTTTATAGTTTTCTGTGTATAGATTCTTAGCCTCTTTGGTTAGGTTTATTCCTAGGTATCTTATAGTTTTGGGTGCAATTGTAAATGGGATGGACTCCTTAATTTCTCTTTCTTCTGTCTTGTTGTTGGTGTAGAGAAATGAAACTGATTTCTGTGCATTGATTTTATATCCTGACACTTCACTGAATTCCTGTACAAGTTCTAGCAGTTTTGGAGTGGAGCCTTTTGGGTTTTCCACATATGGTATCATATCATCTGCAAAGAGTGATAGTTTGACTTCTTCTTTGCCGATTTGGATGCCTTTAATTTGCTTTTGTTGTCTGACTGCTGAGGCTAGGACTTCTAGTACTATGTTGAATAGCAGTGGTGATAATGGACATCCCTGCCGTGTTCCTGACCTTAGCGGAAAAGCTTTCAGTTTTTCTCCATTGAGAATGATATTTGCGGTGGGTTTGTCATAGATGGCTTTGATAATATTGAGGTATGTGCCCTCTATCCCTACACTTTGAGGGGATGCTGTACTTTGTCAAATGCTTTTTCAGCATCTATGGGGAGTATCATATGGTTCTTGTTCTTTCTTTTATTAATGTGTTGTATCACATTGATTGATTTGCGGATGTTGAACCAACCTTGCAGCCCTGGAATAAATCCCACTTGGTCGTGGTGAATAATCCTTTTAATGTACTGTTGAATCTTATTGCCTAGTATTTTGGTGAGAATTTTTGCATCTGTTCATCAAGGATATTGGTCTGTAGTTCTCTTTTTTGATGGGATCCTTGTCTGGTTTTGGGATCAAGGTGATGCTGGCCTCATCAAATGAGTTTGGAAGTTTTCCTTCCATTTCTATTTTTTGGAATAGGTTCAGGAGAATAGGAATTAGTTCTTCTTTAAATGTTTAGTAGAATTCCCCCAGGAAGCCCTCTGGCCCTGGGCTTTTGTTTGTTTGGAGATTTTTGATGACTGTTTCAATCTCCTTACTGGTTATGGGTCTGTTCAGGCTTTCTATTTCTTCCTGGTTCAGTTGTGGTAGTTTATATGTCTCTAGGAATGCATCCATTTCTTCCAGATTGTCAAATTTGTTGGCGTAGAGTTGCTCATAGTATGTTCTTATAATTGTATTTCTTTGGTGTTCGTTGTGATCTCTCCTCTTTCATTCATGATTTTATTTATTTGGGTCCTTTCTCTTTTCTTTTTGATAAGTCTGGCCAGGGGTTTATCAATCTTATTAATTCTTTCAAAGAACCAGCTCCTAGTTTTGTTGATTTGTTCTATTGTTTTTTGGGTTTCTATTTCATTGATTTCTGCTCTGATCTTTATGATTTCTCTTCTCCTGCTGGGTTTAGGGTTTCTTTGTTGTTCTTTCTCTAGCTCCTTTAGGTGTAGGTTTAGGTTGTGTATCTGAGACCTTTCTTGTTTCTTGAGAAAGGCTTGTACCGCTATATATTTTCCTCTCAGGACTGCCTTTGTTGTGTCCCACAGATTTTGAACCGTTGTGTTTTCATTATCATTTGTTTCCAAGAATTTTTTCAATTCTTCTTTAATTTCCTGGTTGACCCATTCATTCTTTAGAAGGAAGTTGTTTAGTCTCCATGTATTTGGGTTCTTTCCAAATTTCCTCTTGTGATTGAGTTCTAGCTTCAGAGCGTTGTGGTCTGAAAATATGCAGGGAATGATCCCAATCTTTTGATACCGGTTGAGACCTGATTTAGGACCCAGGATGTGATCTATTCTGGAGAAAGTTCCATGTGCACTAGAGAAGAATGTGTATTCTGTTGCCTTGGGATGAAATGTTCTGAATATATCTGTGATGTCCATCTGGTCCAGTGTGTCATTTAAGGCCTTGATTTCCTTGTTGATCTTTTGCTTGGATGATCTGTCCATTTCAGTGAGGGGAGTGTTAAAGTCCCTTACTATTATTGTATTATTGTCGATGTGTTTCTTTGATTTTGTTATTATTTGGTTTATATAGTTGGCTGCTCCCACGTTAGATATTTAAAATTGTTAGATCTTCTTGTTGGACAGATCCTTTGAGTATGATATAGTGTCCTTCCTCATCTCTTATTATAGTCTTTGGCTTAAAATCTAATTGATCTGATATAAGGATTGCCACTCCTGCTTTCTTCTGATGTCCATTAGCATGGTAAATTCTTTTTCACCTCCTCACTTTAAATCTGGAGGTGTCTTTGGGTTTAAAATGAGTTTCTTGTAGGCAACATATAGATGGGTTTTGTTTTTTTATCCATTCTGATACCCTGTGTCTTTTGATTGGGGCATTTAGCCCATTAACATTCAGGGTAAGTATTGAGAGATATGAATTTAGTGCCATTGTATTGCCTGTAAGGTGACTGTTATTGTATATTGTCTCTGTTCCTTTCTGATCTACTACTTTTAGGGTCTCTCTTTGTTTAGAGGACCCCTTTCAATATTTCCTGTAGAGCTGGTTTGGTGTTTGCAAATTCTTTCAGTTTTTGTTTGTCCTGGAAGCTTTTAATCTCTCCTTTTATTTTCAATGATAGCCTAGCTGGATATAGTATTCTTGGCTGCATGTTTTTCTCGTTTAGTGCTCTGAATAGATCATGCCAGCTCTTTCTGGCCTGCCAGGTCTCTGTGGATAAGTCTGCCGCCAATCAAATATTTTTACCATTGTATGTTACAGACTTCTTTTCCCGGGCTGCTTTCAGGATTTTCTCTTTGTCACTAAGACTTGTAAATTTTACTATTAGGTGACGGGGTGTGGACCTATTCTTATTGATTTTGAGGGGGGTTCTCTGAACCTCCTGGATTTTGATGCTTGTTCCCTTTGCCATATTGGGGAAATTCTCTCCAAAATTCTCTCCAATATACCTTCTGCTCCCCTCTCTCTTTCTTCTTCTTCTGGAATCCCAATTATTCTAATGTTGTTTCTTCTTATGGTGTCACTTATCTCTCGAATTCTCCCCTCGTGGTCCAGTAGCTGTTTGTCCCTCTTTTGCTCAGCTTCTTTATTCTCTGTCATTTGGTCTTCTATATCGCTAATTCTTTCTTCTGCCTCATTTATCCTGGCAGTGAGAGCCTCCATTTTTGATTGCAGCTCATTAATAGCTTTTTTGATTTCAACTTGGTTAGATTTTAGTTCTTTTATTTCTCCAGAAAGGGCTTTTATATCTCCCGAGAGGGTTTCTCTAATATCTTCCATGCCTTTTTGGAGCCCGTCTAGAACCTTGAGAATCGTCATTCTGAACTCTAGATCTGACATATTACCGATGTCTGTATTGATTAGGTCCCTAGCCTTTGGTACTGCCTCTTGTTCTTTTTTTTGTGGTAAATTTTTCTGCCTTGTCATTTTGTCCAGGTAAGAGTATATGAAGGAGCAAGTAAAATACTAAAAGGGTGGCAACAACCCCAGGTAAATATGCTTTAACCAAATCAGAAGAGATCCCAAATTGTGAGGGCGGGAGAAAGGGGATAAAAAGAGGTTCAGAAAGAAAAAAAAAAAAAAAAAAACAATAAAAGAAAACGAATAAAGAAAAAATATAAAAATGAAAAAATATATATATATTAGATAGGCTAGTTTAAAATCGTTAAAAAAAAGGGTAAAAGTTAAAAAAAGTTTAGCAGAAGAAGAGAAAAAAAAATTGAAAAAAAAATTAAATTAACTGCAAGGCTAAAGAATTATGGGGAGAAAGCCATGAGTTCCTTGCTTTGCTTTCTCCTCCTCTGGAATTCCGCTGCTCTCCTTGGTATTGAAACTGCACTCCTTGGTAGGTGAACTTGGTCCTGGCTGGATTTCTTGTTGATCTTCTGGGGGAGGGGCCTGTTGTAGCGATTCTCAAGTGTCTTTGCCCCAGGCGGAGTTGCACTGCCCTTACCAGGGGCCGGGCTGAGTAATCCGCTCGGATTTGCTTTCGGGAGCTTTTGTTCCCAGAGCACTTTCCGTAGAGTTCCAGAGGACGGGAATGAAGATGGCGGCCTCCCAGTCTCCGGCCCGGAGGAGCCGAGAGCCCAGGGCCCCACTCCTCAGTGCACCCTCAGAGAACAGCACCCAATTACTCCCGTCACCCTGGCCTCTGGCCGTGCTCCGAGCTGACCGAGCCTGCTACCGGTTCAAGGTAACCCCGAGCTTAGAGCTCACTCCTCGGCTCTGCCTCTGTAGCCTGCTTCCCCGTTCTAATACCTGTAAGCTCTGCGACACTCAGACACCCCCGATCCTTCTTTGACCCTGTGGGACCTGAGGCCACGCTGACCCCGCGTGGGCTTCACCCCGGTTAAGCCTCTGGAGCGATATCCCTCAGCGGAACAGACTTTTAAAAGTCCTGATTTTGTGCTCCGTTGCTCTGTCGCTTGCCGGGAGCCGGCCCCTCCCCCCATGGTCTATCATCCCGTCACTTTGGATTCACTTCTCCGCCAGTCCTACCTTTCAGAATGTGGTTGATTTTCTGTTTCTAGAATTGCTGTTCTTCTTCTCTTCAATCTCCCATTGGATTTGTAGGTGTTTGCAATCTTTAGATAAGCTATCTAGCTGATCTCCTGCTACCTGAAGTAGTCTCAGCCTGCTACTTCTCTGCCATCTTGACTCCTACCCCCCATAGGAAAATATTTTTGAAATAATTAGGGTAATTTGAATATAGAGTATAAATATGAATAAAAATGATATTTTGTAATTATTAATACTTTTGGTTTGTGGGTTTGGTGGTTAATTTAAAAATTTAAATTTAAATCTAAATTTAAATTTAGAATTTAAATTTGCATGCTGACAATATTTACAGGTGAAATGACATGATGACTGGGATTTTTTTTTCAAATGTTCCTTTAAAAATTTTGAGAGACATTTCTAAAGAAAAAAAAAAGTGTTGCAAACTGTTAATCACTATTGAAACTCAGTGAGGGGCAGATAGGATACATTGTAGGGTTGTTTATACCTGAAAATCATTTTAAAAATTGGTAGACAAGGTTTTGGTGATGATTCTGAGTGTCTCCAGTCTGGATATCCAAGTCTGTTCTCCACATCTGGACACTTACAATATCACACAGCATGTGAAATGGAGTGCTGAATTTTGTCTCTAAAATTTGTGGCAAGCTCTGCAGACCGTTTTCATATTGTACAGTGTGATAAAATATACTGTCATCATTAAGTATTCTTGAGGTTTTGCACTTTTTTTGGTACTAATTTATTAGGCAGCGATGTGACATAAGCTGTACATATTTTGGGTGTTTTCTCACTGCTATCCTTGGCAACGAGTGAACACATGGCTATTTCTAACCCATTTCCTTTAAAAATAAAGTAGGTGGAAAAAGTGTATAAGTTTTTGATGAGGCCTTCTGGGGCAGCCTATGAATACATATAACAAGATGCTCAAAATCTCTCTCCCAAAGCCAGGATCAGCAGCAGGGACCCCATTAGGCAAAACTTAGAAATGAGGATTGGAGAACACAGTCTCTCACTTGAGATTCACAAATGCTGTCGGAGGAATTGTTGGTTACATTTTCTACTAAAACAGCAGCTGTCTGATGCTCTGGGGTTCTCCCAGATGACAGCTGGAAAAGCTGTAATCCAAAGAAGGGCTAGCTTTGAGAGTCAGACTGTATTCCCTGAGAGCCACAGTCTGTTAGAGGAATAGTCACAGGCTTGTCAACACTAGTGATGTTTGCTGTTTGCACATATTACATACTGATAATATTCATTATTTGACACTTCTATTAGGATGTTATCTTTATTTGGTGACTGTTTCATGCCTTAGGTCCTAAAATGAATAAAGGTTCCACTGCAGTATTCTGGGGCTTATTAATATATACCTGAGACAAACGAAATAAATGGCAGACTGTACCCAGTGTATTGAGTAGTACCTTTAATATTATTTTCTTTAATCTCAGAGAATATTGTGTAGTACATTTAACATTATTTTCTTTAATTTCATAGATTATTCTTAAGGACCTTCATAATTTATATTTAGGAATTGTACTAGAATTATCCAGCTTAAGTTTATTCAAATGACTGAAGCAAAATTCCTGCTTTGTTGTGAGGCACCAAAGCAATTCAAAAGTAAGTGGAAATGAATGTGTATTTCAATTTTTTTTTTTAATCTACTGGGTTATCTCACTTTCTTAAAGATACAGGATTTTTTTTTTTTACAGAATATTTTTTAACCTTCAGTTCACTTTGTGCCATTGACAAGCTTAGCTTAGGAATAACTGTTAGCAAGAATCAGTTTTTTAAGAGAAACTAAAGTCTTTGTGTGTGTAATGAGTCACTTTCGCCTTGTAATGTAATAATCTGTTCAAAGTTCAAAGAAAAGTAGCAAGTAGAGAGGAACAGTTCTCACTCATACAGGGACAGGTGATAGCCACTGTGCACCTAAAAGGATCATGAATGGTCTCTGGGATTGCATAGGCTTCTGGATGTTGGTGACAAAAGTGCCTATTTGTCTGCTCAGGCTAAATTTTGAGGTCCAGTCAGCACTCCCTACCTGGAATCCCTCCAATTCCCTTTCCAAGCCAAAGAGTCTGGTAGTACAAAAAACCCTAACTCATTTCTCCTAAATCCTTCATCTCTTGTATATGGCCCAAGGCTTGGTCTCTGATAGTCTTCCACTGAGTTATTGAGTGATGGTAAGTCCAGCTGAGTGGAGAAAAGGGCCTCAAGTTCTATATACATTGAAGATCGAGCCAAGGGACAGTTTAATATATTATGCCACTATACATTTTATTGTAAAAGCAGAATGTTTCCCACTGTAAAGTTTTGGAATTATTGTAATCACACCCTGTGAAGTAGAGATTCCTTTTTCTATTCTTCCATTTCTACACAGTTCTCAAGACCCCAACTCTCAGTTTTTAATTACACCAGTCCATTGGGCTTGGCTATCTTAGATATCCCCAACCTGAAAGTTTTCAATAACTTACCACCCTCAATCCCTCCAAAAATGTACCAGTCTTGCCTCCAGAAACTTATTATAATCCACTGGAGAAACGTACTCATGACAGAATTCATAAACATGAATGTATTAGTGTAGAGTAAATTTGTTATAACTTTTTCATTAAACAAAATGAGTGGCTTCCATTAAAGATGCTTTGAATAGTTATTTTTTAAAAAGATACTTAACCTTACTAGATTGTGGAGATTAAATTTAATGCATAGGATACTACAAATGCCATTCAAATATAAAGTCAACACCAAGTCTTTGCCTAATATGCACGAAAGATATTCTGTTGATGTTAAAATTAATGATAGCATTTGGTTGAGCCTGCATTTGTTCATGCCCCGCTCAAATAAACTATTGTTCTACTATATATAAAGCCCAGACATTCTGTTTCCTGGTACAATGTGTTTAAGACAAGGACAGTGTTCTCAAAATAATTAAGACACCTCTTGAAGAACTCTCCTTAACAGAGTACATGCAAATCTTTTATTATAAATTGTAAACGGTGATTTAAGCATATAGATCAACTATGTATGACCTCATACATAATTGTCATGCATGTAAATAACATGGTTTTACTGCATACCAACTGACTCATGTGTTACTAAGTAGACACAAATCCAGAAGATCCCGTGTATATCTAAGACAGTTCCAAGGGGGTGTGACATTTGTGAGCAAGGGAAAAGGAACTGGGTAATAACAAGATTGTTGCAATTATACTACTACAAATACATATAAACAGACGAAAAGTAAATACAAAATGAAGAGGCTAACATGAGATACCCTCATTGACTGCCCCCCCTAAAAGTAACTGCAAAAAAGTAGAAAGAAAGAAATATATTAGAAAAAACAGGGCAAGACATAAAGAGAAAGGGAAATCAAAAGACAACAATAGCAACATGATCTTATTTCCTAAACAATAGCAAAATGATCTTATTTTCTAAACCTACCATTTAACCAGCTGTATGTAAACTCAAAAGAAGTATCAAATTGCCACGTTTCAGCAAAATTTGGATCTCTCTGTTCTGTAATGACAGGACTATGCACGGTATGGCAAAATGTACTTGGGTCTTCAGTGACACCTCTTTTCCATGCCCAGTGCCAGTGGGAACGTGCCAACATGGCGATGAGAAAGCAAGTATAAATATTTTCATGTTGTGCTCGTTAGTGGTTAAAAATATGTGTATATTTGTGGTAAGAAGTGTGTAAGCAAATAAAGTGGAAATATTTTTATAAGGAATACAAACTCTTTCATAGTCAATTGCACAGCAAGAGAAAGCTTCAGAAGCCAAGGTTTAGGAACACCAGTATAGTTCCGGCATCTTCCTCTCAGTCGACCAACATGTACTGTAAATACACAGAGGAATTTAAAAGCCCACAACACGATTTTTATTGAAGTCATCAAAAGTGGAGAAGACCAATTTAAAACCAACCGTGATTTTAAATAGGGGCTGAAAAGTGTGGCTTATGAGGCAAGGTTCCAACTGGTGAAAAGTTTAAGCCAAAGAAAGTATTCTTTATAAAGGCAAGTAATTTGGTTTAAAAGGAAAATTTAAATGTCACGCTAAGAACTAGACTGTGACTTCCATTAGTTTGTATATTGGCCTTCAAAAGACGTAGTGAAAACCTCCTTATAGCTTTCATTAAGGGAAAGAAAGGACATGTGTTAATGTAGATAATAACACTATTCAACTTTGTAATTGAATATATTTATGTAGGTTAAAACAGTAATTATAGGTTTATGTGTATATATAAATGTATATATGTGTACAATAAGCATTTGTTTATTCAACAAGTATTTATTGATTGCCTGCTGTGTTTCGGGCATCGTTCTAAGTGCCTAAGACACTTCAACGAATAAAATGGACAAAGATCCTTGCATTTGTGAAACTTACTTTCAAGTGGGAGATACAAGAGACAATGAACCCATGGACCACTATATCCTATCATATGTTAGAGGTTAGTAAGGGTTGGGGGGTCAGGAATGGGTTAAGGAAGGATTGCAGTTCTAGGTGGGGTAGAGCAGGGAAGACTTCATGAACAGGTGACCATTTGAGTAAGGCTAGCAAGGGAGTTTTAGAGCAGTATCTGAAAGGACAATCCAGGCAGAAGGAACAGAGTGTGAGAGGGTTAAGGTTTGCGTTGCCTGTGGAGGAAGAGCAAGGAAGCCGTGTCAGTAGATTAAAGTGAGGGAGAGTGGGGAGAAATATAAGAAATTTGAAAGGCTAATTAGGAAACACATCATTCTGGCCTTTGGGCATGGAGGGGACTTGGCCACTAATTAAGCTCTTCATATACTCAAGCAGACATAAGGCACACGGAACTGGAAAATGAGTTTCCCACCCGCCAAGGAGCTCTCTGCCTGCTAGTGGATATAAACAATTAACGGCAGTGTAGAAAATGTGGAAGGACTCCATAGGTGCTCTTGTGATGTATTTCCTTGATATGGAGATAGGAGATACAAGACTTCCCTGAAGTGAGCCCAAATTTTGAAATGGAATTAAAATCCAGTCAGAGGAAGAACAGGGAAAGGTTTTCCAGGTTAAGGGGTCAGCATACACACGTTATTCAGTTCACAACTACTTATTGGACAGGAAGTCAGTTCTAGGAATAGTTTCAGACATAGGGAGGGAAATGGTAGTGATCAAACCTGCTATCAAACCTGATATCCTTTATCCCTCACAGAGAGGGATAAAATCAATCAAGGGTAAATGCATGGAATATTCAGGGAACTTCAGTTACTTCGTGTGAAAAACATGTGTGGAAAGTGACAGTGGGTGAGACCAGATAGGCATAGGGTGGCAGATCTGAAGGGTCTAGCTTTTATGCTCAGAAGTTTCAGTTTTATCCTGGGGCATCAGTGAAAGATATTCCTCAGGGAAATACAGAGCCATTTTCTCTGAACCCGTGTCAGATACCAAAGAGATTATACAATTGAGAATACAGGAGAGAGACTACCACTGTTTTCAAAAGATAGCTTCCAACGGCCTTCTCCACCCACCTCCCCACTTCTCCTTGTGTGATGTTTGGGAAGAAAACATGACTGGGAGAGAAGATATTAGAATATAGCCTTCTGTATGTAAGAAGCTCTGGAGTGTTTACACTGTTTATGATTCATTGCTACGCCCTTCTCCATGGGAAAATTTCCCTGGTGAAACCCTCGCATTCTTTCATTGCAAAATAAAAGCTTAAAAATAATACCCATCCATCCTTGTAAAACAACAAGCCAATTTAAACGTGGGGGGAAACAACTTGAAACAGGTTGGGGAAGGGTACGGAGGGCTTTCGCTTACTGACTTGTGTTAGTTGACTAGATAAGGACATGCTCCCTCGCTTTTATGTAGGCTAATCTCCCATTGACCCCCATTGCCACACCACGGCATCCATCACAGAGTAAACAGGAGTTTTTTGCTTTCTCATTGTATCCACTGACACTCTTCTGACTTCTCCTTGAAGATAGATTATCTTCTCCTCCAAGTTACTTTTCATTATCTGAAGTCGACCTGTATTTTATTCTGAATCAGAATTAACTCTGTAGAAGGTTTTCTTTTCAGGTAAATTTAAATTGAAAGGTGTATGCAGTCTTCATTATTATCTCAGATTTTTCAGATACCCCAATTTTTTTTTTAACTTCAAGCCTTCCCATAGTAATATTATCAAGACCAGTCTTGTGGTTCCGAAAAGTTACAACAGTTTTATATGCAGGTGATCTAGGCAGTTAAGAATTATCCCTGGAGTGGAGCCCCACAGACGAGTTTCCAGCCCCAAAGTTCCCTGAGCCCGACATGGGTGTTTTAACACAGCGGAGCTAACCTTCTCCAAGAGGTGAAATGAAGTTCTCTTTAAAAGTCACCAAAGAATCTGCCTCACTTAAGAAACCTGTGGCATCTGAGGTGATAACAGAACTGAGTCATTTCAGGCTGGCTGCCCAACTTGACTGAAAACTTAGTGACAGATAAAACATAAATCAGAGCCCTTATCACTCTGCTTCCTTGCTTGCCAAATGGGGGGTTAGTTTATCAGCAACCTGTAGGCCCGTGGACTGCTTTTCCCCTTAGTGCAGGACAGCGGGGCAGAGCCGGCTGGAAGCTAAATGACTGTTCTAAAACGTGTTCATGTAAACAAGCCAGGGGAAGTCTTCCTTGAACTGCCAGTTAGTGACGTGTCATCCATCTCACTAAACTGTACATTTGATAGGGGCATATCATCGATATCTCAAAAAGAAAACAAATAAAAAGAAAAGAAAAGAAAAAGTGCCCTGTTTTAGGCTGGGACCTCTCATGTTGATAAAAGTACTAAGAATTAAATTGCTGGGCCCAATCTTTCGCTACTCATTCAAAGGAAGGTGGGGGCTGGGGCAGAGAAGGGTTTTTTCCTCCCTAAGGACCTTTAGCAAAATCACCATATTTCTCCAAAAAGGCGTTTCAATTTTCACTAAGCACAATACTAGCTGAAGTATGTTTTCCTAATATTTAAAGGAATAATTCCACAAACCTCTTGGAAAGATGTTAAAATTTATGTTACTTTTTCCCCCTTTTTCATATGGTTTGCCTATAAGAGTGACATAGTTTTCCAGGTATCAGTATAAACTTCACAACCCAATCCAGTGTTGCTGTTCTGACTGGCCAAATAAAAATTATCGATACCTGCATAAAGTGAAGTCATCTTTTATATAGGGGCTCGTAGCTTCCCCCCTCATCCTCCCAACAAAGGTAACAGCAATCTGAGGGGCTCACGGCAGGATTCTCAGTAAGAATATGAGTCTTCCGTTTGGAAGAATGGACACACATGTTTTCAGACATAGAGCAACTAATTCTACTTAGAAGGGAAATATGTGACCTTTATAAAAGGCCAAATATTTGTGTGCTAGCATTGAAATTAAAGGAATATGTCCAGTCGAAGGTAGAGTAGATGGCTCAAAATTAACTAACTTTGGCATTGTTAGAAATGTTGGATGTGATGTTGGTAGTTTAAGAAGAAGAAACAATAGGTTCTTTATTGTTTGAGTCTTGGACCAAGTAAAATTACTTTCTCTCAGTAAAGAGAGAAAGTAATTTTAAGAGTAGGACAGTAGAGTAGCACAGTGCATTCCCATACGTGATGAGCTCTGCTATCAGTTTCCTTATGTGGCAGAAACTCAAGATGCATATGGATGCGCATTATTTTGGCCACACCTGGATATTATATGATGAGTTGTGTGAACATTCCTTCCCCAATCAGGATTGGCTCAGAGCCACTGAAAATTCAGATGTTTCCATTTAAAACCCGATGCATGGACATAAATGTATTAAAAAAAGATAAACCTGTGATCCACCAAAGATTTCAGGATATGAGTTTACAAACACTATACAAATGGAGGCCAGAAACATTGTCTTAAAAAAAAAAAAAAAAGAAAGAAAGAAACCCAAAAACTTCCACTCAAGAAGTTATTTTGAACATAGATTTTAGGTAATGCCTTACAGGTTATAAACTATGCTTTTGACTTGATCAGGCACTTCTGTTTAAGTAGAATGCATTTTTTTTTTAAAGGTTTGGAGTCTCATTTTGTTTTCTAATGTTGAGACATGTAGTGATCATTCCTTCATCTCACAGTTTAATGCCATACTACCAAAAAAACTGAGCTTGCAAAGTATTTTAAAACATCAGTATTTTTAGAGAAATTATTGCTAACTTCCTAAAATAGAGCTGATCTCACACTATCTCTCACTGGCAAAAAAATCCAGACTTTATTACATTTAAGTGCAGTATTTGCTTATTAAGGTTTTGCTGTATTAATGTTTTGGACCATAATTAGGGAAATGGAGATTTCTGGCACACTTTAGTTGCTTTCTGTATTTAAGCTGTGGAAGTATATATTTGATTTTTGTATTATTCAAAAATCTAATTATTCATTCATCAAATATTCTTGAATGGGTACTGTGTCTGATAGTGTATGTATCCCTTTATATAATAAATACAACATACTTATATGCGCTCAAAGGTATATAATAATATAAAGGTAATACATTGTTACAGATTTTAAGGAGATTTCAATCCACTTCCAGATATAATAGCTTGAAAAATCTTAAATGTGAATATTTTGAGAATGATCAGATATTACAAAATTTTAAGAGTGAATTTCATTAATATCTAAACAGAGAAATTAAAGATGGCTCCAATTAGAGGCTCCCTGTGTTTGTAAGGGCTAGTAATCTTGTCCTGTCTTGTCACCAACTTTCAGAAGCACTCCAGGTATCTGAATAAGTACTGATATTGGAGTCACTATCTTAAATTGTTTTCTCCAATCTTATACTTATCTAGGACTTCAGAGGAGACCCTACTTTATTATCATTGCCCTCCAGAAAAAGAAGAGTCACAACCTGTCTCAAGTGTTAAACAACTCTGACCCTTAAGAAATCATTTCAGTTAACCTCCAACCTTGATGCTGCCATCTTAGCTTGTCTCATTATGTCCTTAAAAGATGTCCATTAAATTGTGTTTTGTCATGCTCTCCTTCAAGCTCAATCATGCTAATTTCTGTCTTTCCAGAAGTAATCCTAAAATTGTCAAGTATACTCTTGATGTTGTTAGGTTTATTTTCCACTCAATATTATAGCAACTTTATCTATTTGATTAAGAGCTTAAAGCTCTGGGAGATAGCCTGGTTTAATAGATTAGAATGGGTCAGGAAGGGTTTCACCCTTGGGTTATTGGATCACATCTGGTCTAGGTCAATGATGATACCAAAATAGGTGACTCTTCATTGGTCTACACCAGCACTGTCCAATAGAAATATAAGGTGAGCTATATATGTAGTTTTACATTCCTAGAAACCACATGGAAAGGAGTGAGAAGAAACAGGAAAAACTAATTTTTTTTTAAGATGTACTTATTTATTTTAGAGAGAGAGAGAGAGAGAGCACGAACAGGAGGAGGAACAGAGGGAGAGAGAAAGAATCTCAGGCAGCCTCCAAACTGAGTGCAGAGCCTGATGCAGGACTTGATCTCAAACACTGAGATCATGACCTGAGCCCAAAATCAAGAGTTGGCCACCTAATTGGCTGAGCCACCCAAGTGCTCCAGGCAAAACTAATTTTAATGATATCTTTCATTTAACTCAGGACAATATATTGCTATTCCAACATGTAATCAATAAACAAAATTATTAATGAAAGAGTTTACAGTATTATTTATTCTGTCTTTAAAATATGGTATGTATTTGACACTTGTGGCTCATCACACTTTAGGCTGGTCACATTCAAGTCATCAATAGCTACATGTGGCTAGTGGGGACTGTATTGGACCACACAGGCCTACAGAAACGTGCTGTGATAAGCACTGGGGGTTATACTTAACTACTGAATCATTGAATACTGCATCAAGGACTAATTACTATACAGTGGCTAACTGAACAGAAAAGAAAGAAAAAAAGAAACTGGATGGCAGTTTCAGTGAACCTCACTCAAACTATGGAAACCTCCCCGGCTGATAAGCTCACTTGGATATGAAAACTGAATCCATTCTTCCTATTTGAGGTGGCCCTTGTTCTCAGACTGTGCTATTTATTCCAAGTCTAAACAGCAGTCATTATAGGAAGTTGTATCACATTACAGAATATTCCAAAATTCTACATGGAGTCTATAAGCTTGCTGGTAATTACCTAATTCTCCTTAATCAAAAGAGGCATTAGGTGTGCCTTTTTTTTTTTTTTCTTTTTCTGTTTATCATTTGCCATGGCTCTGTTTCAATCAATCAGTCAAGCACTATTTACCGGGGCCAGGCATGGATAAAGTGCTTAGAACAAACCTTGAGGGACTGAGTCCCTGCATTCAAGGAGTCTCTATTCTAGATCTACTCAGGTAAAATTATTTCCACTTCTGACAAGTTTTGTCTTTTTTTAAAAAATATTTTATTTGTTTATTTAACAGATAGAGATCACAAGTAGGCAGAGAGGCAGGCAGAGAGAGGTGGGGGAAAGCAGGCTCCCCGCTGAGCAGAGAGCCCGATGCGGGGCTCCATCCCAGGACCCTGAGATCATGACCTGGGCCGAAGGCAGAGGCTTAACCCACTGAGCCACCCAGACGCCCCATGACAAGTTTTGCCTTGTAAGGGCCTTAAATGGACTTGTCAGACTACCCATTTGTAAAACTCCCCTGTAGGCATTAAGAATAAACATGAAGGGGCGCCTGGGTGGCTCAGTGGGTTAAAGCCTCTGCCTTCGGCTCGGGTCATGATCTCAGGGTCCTGGGATTGAGCCCCGCATCGGGCTCTCTGCTCCGCGGGGAGCCTGCTTCCTCCTCTCTCTCTGCCTGCCTCTCTGCCTACTTGTGATTTCTCTCTGTCAAATAAATAAAATCTAAAAAAAAAAAAAAAGAATAAACATGAAAAAATACCTTTATTCATTTTTCTTTTGTCCTGTAACATTCAATGTGGCAAGTTGTCTAGGAAACAAGAACTCCCTTGCAAACAAAATCAAATTGTTCCAATGGTTCCTTTTCAGAAATATTTTGCAAGTGTGCACAATGGTGATGCGGTTTCATCATGTCTTGCATATGTTATTTGATCTCTCTCTTCTTAAAAGAAACAGCAAGGGGGAAAAAAGCAAAAACAAACAAACAAACATTAATTTAAATACAAATCATGAAGTAGGATCCACAGAGATGCAAACATCCGCAATACGGACCACTGATTTCAAGTGTTCTGTGGGCAGGAGTTGCCTATGTCCAGACAGAAGCTCACCGAAGAACTGACACAGAATGACATCCTTCCCAAGAAAGTAAATTCAAGTGTTTCTGACCAGAGTTGAAAGGGAAGCCCAAGTTCTTGTTAGATGTTCTACCAGCTTCTAACAAAGCAAAGTGCTCAACTTCCCTTGGCACAACATGCTCTTTTCCTCTATTTATCAGCTGGCTTTAATGTTCTCTCTTCTGAGCCTTCAAGTTTCTGTGACCTTAATATGACATTTTAGTCGGGTGATTAATCGCCGTTAAATGGCACTGCACTGATTAAACGAAGGCCTTGTTGGCACACTAGTCAGTTACAATGCAGCGATTCACTGCGATAAGCTTAAACATACACAATTAGATGTAGTAATATCCAATTTGTCAAAGCTCTTGCGGCTTAATTTTCTGCCACAACGCTTGAAAGAAACAGTGACGAGACCAAAAGCTCCGGATTTATTGCTTGAGTACCTTCCAGTAAATTGATCTTGCCCATCATGTAATCTCATTTTGGACATTTTGGGAGACAGTGAAGCTCTGCTAGCCTGCAACCTCCTTAAAAAATCAGCCCGAGGGTTCCCGATCACAGTACTTGAAAGCTAAGCCACAAGATATGAATGTCTTTTCAGAGGCAGACAACAGCCCATTTGCCTGGCCAGAGCTTTCCTTTTAGGATAATTGCATAACAAGAATAAATGTCAGTAAAAGGATGAAAGATTCATGTAGGGAAATAAAAATATAAACCGGGTCCTGAAAACATCATACTGAAACAGTCCATAGCTCTATTATGTGGAAAATAAAACAGGAGCAGCTGACATATTTTTTAAATGGGTTATTACAATCATAACTATCTTATCCTAATGATAGTTTTTCTGCCATATGTTTCCAAGGCAGGCTAGTATTCTCTAATTGGAGAGAAAGAAGATAGACTTCTCTCACAATTTTTGAAATAACAATTACTTTTCCATTTGATAAAAAGAAAAGGAACAAACAGGAACATTTTCTTTAGATTAACTATGAAAAAAGAACTACTATTTTAGTCTGATAAATATACAAGGAATGAAGCTTATATTCAATGAATATTCCACAAATATTTATTCGATTATTGAAAGCATTGTTCTAGATGTCAGGGAAATACAAAAATTAGTAAGATGATAATCTTTGTTCTGAAGCCTCTAGTGTAGTGTACAAACATATGCATAGTCATTATATTAGGCAAAAACTAGATATTGGGAGAGAAGATCAAAGGAAAAGATTGATCTTATGTGGAACAGTATAGAAGGCACAGGGTAGGTTCAGGAAGAAGGGCAAAACTGACAAGAACTACTAAGGAGGTAATATTTGAGAACGACTTTATAAAGTAGAATTTCTGCCCAAGGATAAGAAGCATTATAAGGAATGGGGACGAAAAGCATGAATAAAGCTTGAATCTGTAAAGGTATAAGGCAGATTTATTTTATATCTAAGATAATATTTTATGAAGTATTTACACAGATTTCCATGCTTTCATCTCCAAAGTTGGCCTGCTCATTGCGCTATAGACTAAGTATTCCCCAGAGCACAACCGTCCAAATAAGACGGAAGGTTCTTTCTCCCTTGTGGAGTAAGCTCAACTGTGATTGGGTTGTCCAGAGCAGGCAGGTAAGTCTCTGTGCTCCACCAGGTCATACAGGCACCCAGGCTCCTTTTACCTGCTGCCCTATTAGCCTCCATATTGCCCTCATCCAAAAGGTTGAAGCTAGCTCACTAGAATCACATCTACATTCCTTTACCTGGATAGAGGGAAAGAAGCTTCTCTTCTAAGGAAGTGACCACGATGTTGCTCACTTGGCCAACAGAAAGGATCAAACTGGGAGGCTTGGGTCCTGTGGAAAGTCCAAAGGGTCTAGTAACACGAGGAAAGAGATATCAGGCAGTATGGGGGAACTGAGCAGTTTCTGACACACTAGGTGCTTAATGTTTATTGCTTAATTAATGAACAAATAATTAAATGAAAAGTGAATGTCTCTATGTTCTATACAAGCCACAGTCTAATATAGGATTCACTAACCTCTTAGTTCTTTTTGTGAATTGAAGGAATTGAAGAGCAGATGTGCCAGATGCTTCTGTGGAGGAGTGTGTGTGTGTGTGTTGTGTGTGTACATATACATATATATAAATACAAACACACACACACACACACACAGTGGGGAGTGGGACAGCAGGTAAAGGGAAAAGTGAAAAAAAAAAATTGAACTGCCAGAGAATGCTGGGATGTCACTGGTAACAGCAGTCTCTCTTAGAAGTGTCCTGGCTCATTAATTCAGAGGACAATGTCTCAACCTGGGGAGAGGGGGTTGTTTGTAAACCTATGTCCAACACTGGAACCCTGGAGTGACTTTGGTTCCACAGCTTCTCTCCACCAGCTATGTGTCCTCATCATCTTCAGACACCATGCTCATCTCATGCCTTTGCTCCAGCTTGTTAGATGTTCTACCAGCTTCTAACAAAGCAAAGTCTTACAAAATGAGCTCTCCTTCTGGAGGAAGCACGTGGTGGGATCACACTTCTCTGAGTCTTCCTCCTTCTGCTTGTATCTATATCATATTCTCAACAGAAAAATGTGTCTGGGGTTTTGGAAGGGTACCTCTAGAGTTATAAACCTGGGTTCTAATTGTATTTTATATCTGGCTTCAAAAGGAAACCTCATACCAAATAAAAAGCATATGAATATATGCGTGTGTTTGCATGTATACACACACACACACACACACACACACATAATTAAAAGCTTACAAAAATAAGATAGAGTCTCTGAAGACAAGGACTTGTTTGCATATCTCACAAGTATCACAGTCAAGAACTCAGAATAGGTGGAAATGAATAAACATGGAATTGAACTTAATGGAACACGTAATTTCAATGTCATAAAATTTGATCATAAATTCACTGAGGTGTGTCTCTTTGTAGAGTGTGGTTAATCAAAGAAGAACTACAAGTCTTAGAAAATAGGCAAGATACAGAAGTCCAGAAGTAACCATAGATGTAGAGGCAATTCCAAAAGTAAAGAGAATGTATACTTTTATAGATATGTCATTTCTGTTAGACAAAAAAGCAACATAATGTAAGGATAGAGATGAATTTCTATCAAAAAAGAAGGCACTATTCTTTTCGTTATCTGATGAGGTCAAAGCTGACATCATTATTTTTGTCAGTCAGCTATTGCCACAGTTCCAGAATGGAGTACACGCAGGGTTTGTACTCTTTATGGTAAATTCTGCCTCAAACACCAAAGATGCCAAAATGCCCCAAAGTCAAGAAAGGTGAGTCACTGAAATCTCCAGTCATTCATCCACGCCTCTGTTCATTCACTCCTTGAAGAGACTCCGGGCTCGTCAGTTTATACCCCTTGCCCTCAAGAGTCTTACAGTCTAGGAAGGTATTTACATTCTAGGGGAGCCCTGTTGTCTACATTTTGATTCTTCCACACCTCTCTGTAAAGATGTTTTTTGTGCATACCTTCATTTTTGCTCATTTATCTATAAGTGACAGATGCATGCGTACTTTAGAAAATACACAAAAATACAAATTCTGTGATAGTGAAAAATAAAAAGGAAATCACATTTTGAAGTGAATGGTTAAATGTGATGGCTTCATATTACCATTAGTTAATATATTTTCACACAATACATACTTAACGAAAGGTTCAAGTTAAAGGTGGCAGATGTAAGTCCATTTCATGCAGCGCCCTTGGTATTTTTCTTTTGGCTGACCGTGTAACAAATAGTATCTGATGTCAATGTTTTTACCATGTTTTGTGGCTGACAAGAAGCTTTATTAATAGTAAAAAATGTACCAACTGTACTATTTTCTTTTCGGTCCCTTGGGCTTGCATTAATAATATTGTTTTAAGCAGCAGTTTCCAAGAGGAATATTTTTAAGGTTCATATTTATTGTGGGGGAGGGAAGGGGGTGTCTTAGTGCTAGCCATAAAAACCACATAACCAGAATACACAAAAACTATATATTGGAATATGCAGAGATTAAATTGGATCAAACAGTCTAATAAAGATCCTGCTAGTAATACCACCTCACAGTAAGCTAGCACTCGGACCTTCGCTTATTCTGCATAGAGGCCATGACATCCTGTCATCTGACATATACAACCAAGAGTAGGCTGAGGGAGGAAACTCAGCAATTAATTTATTAAGTATAATAGAACTCAGCTCTTTCTTTTTTTTTTTTTTAAAGATTTTATTTATTTATTTGACAGACAGAGATCACAAGTAGGCAGAGAGGCAGGCAGAGAGAGGAAGGGAAGTAGGCTTCCCGCTGAGCAGAGAGCCCGATGCCAGGCTCGATCCCAGGACGCTGGGATCATGACCTGAGCCAAAGGCAGAGGCTTTAACCCACTGAGCCACTCAGGCACCCCTCAGCTCTTTCTTTTTTAAAATAAAAGAATAAGAGGAGAATTTCTTTTATTGCACCCCCAGTGGATTGTTTTGTGCACCCCACTTTGGAGACCACTGTAGTAGACAGTTGGGATAAAAGTAACAATTCCAAGAGGTTTGAGCCATGTCCACTTCAAAAAAACCAAAGGATTAGGGCACCAATTAAGCTAAGCGTCCACCTTCAGCTCAGGTCACAACCACAGGGTCCTGGGATTGAGTCCCACATTGGGTTCCCTGCTCAGTGGGGAGTCTGCTTCTCCCTCGCCCTCCATCCCTCTCCCTGCTTGTGCTCTCTCTTTCGCTTCCACCCTCAAATAGATAAATAAAATCTTAAAAAAAAAAAAAGGAATAATGATGGTAGTTCTGTTTAGTTAATTTTTAAAATGCAATTTTTATATTTTTCATACTTTCATATTTTTCATACTTTCATACACATACATTCATGTGCTCCATCTTTGGCCTAGAAAACAACCAGTTACCATCATTGCAAAACTTTAGTTTTATGGAAAATTTTCATTAGAACCCTTGATTCAAGTCTTAGAATTCACAGGTCAGACTTCAAAACAGAAAGTGATAAGAGAATAATATAAAAGATTAAATAATCCTGTACTGCAAATAACCACACGTGGCAGGGTGCAAATGAAGAGATTAATAGGCACTTACTGAATGAAAAAAATCATATAAAAAGAATATTGATCAGGTCTGGGTCTTAAAGAAGGGGCACAGTTTGGCTGTAGAGATATTTTCTCAACAGAAACCAAAAGAAACAGCCCCCAATGTGACTAGAGGCAGTAAGGATAATAAAGAGATTGTTTTTATTTATGAGTGGATATCTTTTAACGATAGGCATAGGTCTGCAATGTGAATTCTCAGTGTGCCTTGGGGAATGGCCAAGGCTGAGGAGTTCTGAGTTATCAGATATAGCCTGATGGAGAGATCTAACTCAGATGTATCTTTTTTTTTTAACCTGGTCTTAACGTTATACTGATGACAAATAAAGCTTGGGGGTAGAGAATTTTATAGATCTTTTTTTTAAATTACTTCTCTCAGTGGCTGCCTTCTTTACAAGAAAATTTTTTTTGACATTTATTGAATAACTCATGTGTATTAGGCACTATGCAATCCGATCATTATACAACCATGTAATATGAATATTCTCATCTTGCAAATGACAAAATGGAAGCCCAGGCTTGCAGAGTTGGTGACACCAGCCCCACCTGTGTCCGAAGCCCTTGTTTGAGTTACTGCCTTTGGAAGTGTGCTCAGGAAACAGCCATGGGGCATTGTGGCACTTAACCTTCTTGAAAAACAAGAAAAAAACAAAACAGAGTTAAATTATTTAAAGGCCTATAGTTAGGACTTTTATAGATTTAAAAAAATCTATTCTTACATTGGATCAAGATGTACGGAAAACCCCATGGGAAGGCAAAGACAATGCCAAGACACATTGGAGGACATTAAGAACTACTGATAAAGGAATCCTAGCTACCTGAATTGTTCAAGAAAGACATCAGAAAACTCTAGGGAGCTGTCAGAGGAAAAACAAGCAAAGCAGAATTGGAAAAGTTCTGGAGAGATTGAAGTTTGTCTGCATTATACCTTTCCTTTGACGATTCACATCCATCTTACACAGAATCATTGTTTATTCTTATTTTGCCAGGTTTCCTTTTCTGGTCTGCTGGTTCTCTAGGGTTTCATAGGCCAGTAGTTTGAGTTTTCAAATTTCAAAAACATTTGGGATTTCAAAAAGACAAAATGTAAAGGATACCCAGCAGCACAGTTTACTTAGGAGGCTTTAATCATAATAATCTGCATAGTGTATGAGACTTTCTACTTCAACCGCCTGTCTCCTTTCTCTGGTGTCCATCGAAAAAGTCAAGAACTCCTTCCTCTCGCTTAAATACTGCATAAAATTTTGGTGGAAGTATTTTGTCCGAGTCTTTCTTCCTGGTTCCCTTTCTGCTGTAATGAACCTGATTAGCTTGCAAGAGCTGCCAATGGCAGTGGAACAGCCTGGGTCGTGGGGAGAGAGTCAAGTGTCACCCTAGGACTTAGCCGTCCTTACCCTATGGAGTTGGGCAATTTCCCTCAATGCCAGTAGTGAGACCTAAGTTTGAGTTCTCTAGCCTGGTTTAACATCTTTTGAGATGCAAAGACTTACCACAGCCTGGGCTGGGAATGAATTGTAAATGCTGACACCAGTGAAGGAGTGCCAAGGAGAAGTGATCACAATTTAATCTGAGCTAAGAGGCATTTCTTTGCAGCAGGCATAAAGCAAGAATAAACTCCCATAACCCATACATAACACACAGACTATTGCTGAAGAGCTTCATCATCATCATGCCAAACTCGAAGTGAGTTATTTCTCCCCTTCCCTGCCTCACCCGTTTCCTCCCACTTGGTCACACATGGTAAGCATTCATCTAACCCCAACTACAGTCCCCCAGTCTTATCAGGAAATCTGCCCATTATTGGAGCATGATGGAGCACATATTTCCAATGTAAAAAGACTGACATCATTATTATTTTAATTAACTATTTCCCAGTTTGCCTTCTTTTGCTCCCTTTTCCCTCTCTTAACATAACTCCCCTTCCACACTACATCCCAGCCCCCCCCGCCCCGCCAAAGAATTTAGTTTGCTTCATTCATTTAAAGATTACTATAAACTTAGAACCTCAGAACCCCACAATAATATAGATTATTTAGGAATCATCTGTTGTCAGAAGATCCTTGACATCACTAAAATGTTGACCAGAGGAATGATGGCATTGTTCTATTGAAGTCTCTTCATTATTTTTTTTTTTACTTTGTTAGTATTTTAAAAAGGGACAACAAAGTATTTTCTTGGACACCTTGACCAGATAGATGTAAAACTGATTATTACTAGTTTATGTGATCTTCATTGACAAGATCCAAAGTAAAAATTGTTAGTACGTTTCATCTGTGGTGAGCATGTACACAACTTTGCTCTGCATAAAACAGTATTGTAGCTAGGTCTCAGCATGAGTTTCACCCACACCCCCTTTTTAAAGAACTGTGCATTTACATGTCTAAATTGATGAAAATATTCTCAGAGACTTACTGAAGAGAGAATATAGGAAGTTGTGATTTCCGTAAACAGCCTTTTACATTTTTCAATGCATTTTTTTAAAAGAGGGTTTTGACCACACACATGTACAGTCTCTAATTTGGAAGCCTAGTTCCCTGTTATAATCAACACAGATTACTTTTGGACTGAAAAAAAGTCAGACAAACCTTCTAAATTGTTGAACTCTCTGGGTACATGTATCTTCTGCCTTGTTAAGTTTATTTACTTTATACAGTTTCCCTTCTTTTCTTGCTTCAGAGCCTGTTTAATATCACTGACTAAATCATAGAAAGAACTCCAAGATGATCTACAAAGCCACAATCACTGAAGCAAGCGAATGCTTTATTTAAAGAATCAGGGCAGGTGGTGATCTCCTTTATTTTTAAATTACTTTATAGCTGGAAAACATAAACATAGTTTTTAATTATAAAATGGTCTTTGTGTATTTCATAGATTTATAATTATTTTCTCACCAATGATTCAGTTGAAAAAATACACACTCGAATAATCATAATTTTAAAAAATGAATTCTATACTTCTCTATCCTCCCTTTCCCTGGTACTAAGTCTCATATTTTAAGAAAGCTTTGCCTTCACAGTACATTTCTGGTATCCAGGATGTCTACTTACAAAGTCATGATCACATGTGTCCAGTTGAGTGTTGTCCTTTAGGATTGACAACTTAAAGGAAATGAACTTACTAGAGATTTGTCCTAACTTGAGTAACACTCATCCATAAGTGGTCCCTGAGTTGCTACTGTTTGGTGGTGGCACTTGAGTTGAAGAGGGGGATTCTTCGAGAACAAAACACCTGGTGACCAACAGAAGGGTCCAGAAGAAAATGGAGAGGAGAGAGAAGATGAAGGGAGTGAGAATGGGTCCAAATTCTCACGAGACTGAGATGATGTGATAACATGAACCTGGTGGGCAATGAAAGAGGAAAACAGGTTCGGGCAACAGTTTAAATTACAGAGAAAATAATGGGAGGGGCGCCTGGATATCTCAGTCGGTTAAAAGTCTGCCTTCTGCTCAGGTCATGGTCCCAGGGTCCTGGGATCAAGCCCCGAATCAGACTCCCTGCTAAGCAGGGACTCTGCTTCTCCCACTACCCCTCCCCCGTGCTCGTGCTCTCTCTCACACACACACACACCCCCTCTCTCAAATAAATAAAACCTTAAAAAAAAAAAAAAGAATTGCTGTCTGAATCCTTCCCCTATGAGGTTGTAAGATGGAATAACCATGCTTTCATTCAATATTTATTTGGCTTCCACCATGAGACCGGCTACTTTGTAGGCATTCAAGACACAACAGTAAACAAGACTGTTCTCAGGGACTATTGGGTCTAACCGGGATGTGGAAGTAGTAGTGGATGTGTGCAGACAACTGACTAAATAGGCAATTCCAAAACAAGGAGATAAATGCCACCATACAGTAAACACCAACAGCGCTGGGGTTCATAATATTGTTAAACGCTCCAAGAGGGTTTGCTGTGTGGCAGGCACGGAGCCAGCATTTAACCGTAATAGTTCATTTCAACCTCATGACAACCTTAAGGGATGGGACCTTTCATTTACAGAGGGAAAAAGATTTGGTCGCTTACCCAAAGTCACCTGTTTTTAAAAGTAACGGGTTCGGAATTTGAACCTTGGTAGCCAGATGCCATGTGTCTTACAGCCCCGTCAGAGGATTACATTGACACTGAACAAGAAAAAATTACCTAAGAATGGGGATGGTAGCTATGGCAGAAATACAGAAAAGATGTGTGGGGAGGGAAAATGACCCAGAGAAGGAAGAGGGCATGATGTTTTCATGGAACAGTCAGCAGTCTAGAATGGTCGAAGCACGGAGTCCAGGGAGAGGAGGTAAAGATGGAGTGCGGAGGAGACAGATAGGTTCACACCTTGTAGGAAGGCCTACTTAAAAGCTGGTGCTTCTGGGCGCCTGAGTGGCTCAGTTAGTTAAGCATCTGCCTTTGGCTCCGACCATGATCCCAGGATCCTGGGATGGAGTCCTGCATCGGGCTCCTTGTTCAGCAGGAAGCCTGCTTCTCCCTCTCCCTCTGCCTTTGCCTCTGCTTCTGACTCATGCTCATTTTCTCTCTCTTAAATAAATAAAATCTTTTTAAAAAATAAGAATAAAATAAAAGTTGGTGCTTCAGACTCTTCCAGGCTATAGACAGGGGAGCCCTGTGCTGGGAAGCATAAAAAGCAATTTCGTCTGTGAGGTTCCCAGGCACTTTGGTTTTGGTGAAATGGTGTTTTTTTTTTTTCCAAATTTTTGTTCCGGAACTTAGAAGATGATACAGGTGACTTAATGCCTGTGTTCTAGTTTAGAAAGCTCAATTTCAGCATGGTAAAGTAACTTGCCAAGGTCATGCATTAGAGAGCAAATTCTAACTAGAAACCTGGTGTCTCTTATCTTCCAGTGTCTATTTACCAAATGGCTATCTTATTACAATAAATTTAATATGGGATACTGATTTTTAAAACATAATCTTTATTGCTAGAAATGAAATTGCTTTTCCTCCTCATAGTCTTTCTCTTCCTAGCACACACGATGTCAGATGATCATCCTGAAATACAATTCTCAATATAGTGCTCCTTTATTTCTGTGTAATCATAAAATGTTCAACTGTGATCAATAAAAGTAACAAATTCTTACAGTGAACAAGTATGTTCTTTTTAACCTCACTTTATATATTACACATACTTTGTAGAATCACTTTGGAGACTATAAAATAAATCAGTAGAATGTATTTTCTTCCCCACCAAGTGAATATTATATATATTGTTTTGTGTTACAGCACTTTGTCCCAAATTTGTTTTTATCAGAGAGTTACAAAGAGCACTTCAGAAAATAAGAAAGCAAAGTGAGTTCATCAACAGGTTTGCTAATCTATCATTCCATATTTTCCTTCTGATAACCTTCACCTATCAACTGAGTCACCATTTTAACTCTTAGTGATAGTTACCATTCATCTTATCTCTACAAATTTCCTTCACAGAGGAATGTATTTGCCTTTTAGATACAAGTTTTGAATGGAAATACAAAGGGGATGTATTGTGTTCTTGGAGAAAAAATGAGCCAGTATAACATTTAAGAATGTCAAGAATAATTTTATAAAGTCATTAGTATTTAAAATCTGCCTTTGCAAAGTTCATATCCTCCGCTGGCTTGTCTTCCCCACAAATGATTTGAGAATGCTTCAGCTGGGACACTCTGAGCCAAGGAATGTGTGCACTTGAAGTAGGTAGCAGGTGCAAGCTTTGATGGTTTTCGAAAGCTCTGACATCTTGGAAGGCAGGGCAGAGCTCGCCAGATGCCCTTGTGTGTTCTGATTCCTAAAACGGAAAGCCTGTGGTGATCCGTCTGCTTTGCGGGTCTGGTTGTGTCTGAAAGCAGACCTCAGGAATTAACTGTCCCAACATGAAGTCTTCAGAAACTATGGATCTTGATCAGTCTCCACGGTGTCCCACAGCCTGCACATGTTTTCTGTAATCTACTAAAATCAAAATTACTAAACATTGTTGTGTCCCCCACCCCCAGGAATATCACAACGATGAACCCCTCCTCGATTCTCATATAGAGCAAGTAGAAAACTATAGCCTTCTCATTCCACTAGCCTTTGTAGGCTATCCTCAAAGCCTTGTCACTCACTAATGCACACTCGTAAGTCACTAATTGTCACTCACTAATGCACACTCGTAAGTAACCACTAAGGACATGCTTGGGTGGCTCAGTTGGTTAAGCATCTGTCTTCAGCTCAGGTCATGATCCCAAGGTCCTGGGATGGAGTCCTGCAACCGGCTCTCTGCTGAGCCTGCTTCTCCCTCTGCCTGCCACTCTCCCTGCTTGTGCTCTCTGTCTCTCTGACAAATAAATTAAAAAAATCTTAAAAAAAAAAGAGAGAAAGTAGCAACTAGGGAAATGGAACACTAGTTTTTACATACCTAAAAACATTATGCAACTCATCTATATAGAAGTTTTATATATATCTGAAGTTTACATGACTTGAGAGAAAACTGAATAAGAAAAAAATGTTTACTCATGGAGCATTACATTATAAAAAGATGGAAGAATGCTGGAAGTCAGAGAATTGAAAACTGAAACAGTTAAACTTGCAAAGAGACTCATTCATTATTTTTCAGAAAGGAAAATCTTCTTAAAGCTAAAGCATTCAATTCTTGGTTTCAGTCCAAAGGTTCTGTTCAGTTGTTTTGAAGTTACAGGGAAAAAAATGTACTTTTCCTATCGTACCCATTGACATTTTTAAACAAAAATAATTCAAAGATATTTAAACAGTACAACTTCAAATGTCTGTTGTTAATCCATTGTGGGGAAGAATCTGTAGAAGAAAAAAAGAACTATGAAAAAATAAACTTAGAGTTTGGTCATTCTTTCAAACAGTGAATCAAACTAAAATCCTTCTAGGTTTATGATGGTACTATCAAAGTTGGTTTATTTTTAACTAAAAGAGAATAAGATTCCTGTACTGTCTTTTCTAAAGTAGTTTTTACAGGAAAAAATTAAAACTATTGTATTTAGAATCATAGAACAAAATAATTGCATGCCAGAAAATTCTGTCTCACCAAGAAATGCTAAATTAGCCTAATTATCCTGCCATTTCAGGAATATTTCCTGGTGAAGGCTACTCTTTATTAAGATCAGACAAAGTAGAATGAATATGTGATCTTTTTTTCCAAATTTCTGTATTATAATTTGAATTCAAATTCTATTAAGTGATCAAGGATGCACAATTTAATTAAAGAAAGAACATTGAGTACAACCAAAGAGATAAAAGCTTATCAATATGTCACTATAAGTTATTTGGCCTCTTGAATTTAGAAACAGTGGAAAATAGATGATTTTGAATTCTTGATATCTAAGATATTTTAGCTCTCATAACTTTGGCTTCCTTATATGTAAAATGGAGAGAATGGTGAGATTCTTGTAACAAAAGAGAAGATAATGTGCCAAATGATACAGATGATATCTGGCCCAGTAAATAGTTGTGATTGTCCATTTCCTTCCCCTTTCTAGAGGCAAACATTCATTAATATAATTAAAAATTATGAAATGCAAGTACAAGGAAATGACACTCAATAACCAATACTGTCCTAAACAAATTTGTGCAATAAATTAATTTACTCTCCATTGAATTAGTGTCTTTCATATTGTTTACACACCATCAGTGCATTTGAAATCAACTTAGTTGGTTCTAATCGGACAGGAAGAGAAGACGAAAGAAAGAGAGAGAAAATATCACATTATATCATACACAGAAGAGTGTTGTTCCATTCAGCTGTCATTTCAGTTACAAGTATGGCATGTCTCTGTATTGCAGACTAGGTCACAAGGTCAAATGTATTTCTTAATGTGGGTCACTTTTTTTTTTCCAAAAAATAAGGAGACATTGCTTACTTAATCTGTTCCCTCAATTCTGATATCAGCTTCGATTTTTGACTTTACAAAGTATATATAAAGATGACCTTGAGCATACGCTAGTACTCAGAAATTCACTAATGCATTTTCATCAACTGAATCTATTTTCCACAGCCAAAGGAAATCAAACATTCTGGTCGTCTGGCCAAAAACTACAATTTATTGAGCAATTGCTAATTGTGAGATGCCCACTTTTATTTAATCTTCAAAACTGCTTTATGAAGTATGATTATCCCTTTTTTACAATGAAGGAACTGAGGCTCAGTGAAGTGAACCCCAAGACAAGATGAAATTCCCATCTGGTCTCATTCCACACCCTTGCTTTTCATCACTGAATCATAACACATTCTTGGGTGGAATATAATTATCTAGCATGGTAAGTGGAGAAACAGGTCCCCTGGCTCATGCTTCCTTGTTTGCCGCATGTAGAGTAATACAGACTGGGAAAAGTTTGCACCACACAAAGAGAACTGCACAGAGATGGCGAAGAACACTTTTCTCACAGAGCAAATTAAGTCTATCAGTGACTGCTTGAGTCATAACACAGTTTAGTCTTTGAAAGAGTCAGAATTGTATAAATACAGTACAGGAAGTTCAAAAAGTAATATTTTAGAAGCCGCATTCTTTTCTCCAGAACAGACAGCACAGAAGGTTCCATTTCCCACATTAAAACACTCTGTCTTCTCCTTGGGACACAGTGAAACATTTACTAAGAAGTCTGAACAGCCAGGAGCATGAACCCTGATTCTTTCCACTGTGTTCACAAGAGCAATGGATTCAATGGCAGTCCAGAACTCTGAAATAGCCTGTTGAGATTTCTTTGCTCATGCTAGCTAATATGAATCACTTTGACTAAGTATTGCTCTGCTTTGCAGAATGGTATTCTGACATTATTAATAGTTGGCTCAGTTAAATTGACCACAATAAGAGCTTTCTCCAGCCAGAGATAGAGCCTATCAAGCCTTTATGAATGTCAGCATTAAGTTTGGCTGTGGATTCAGATCCAAATTTTGAAACATAATAAACACTCTCCAAAGATATATTACAATGGGCCAGCTACTAAAAACCATCATAACAGGGCAATTGTGAAACCCCAAATGAAACCTAACCTTTGAATGTGTCGTATAAGAACATACTATAAAATGGAACTTCTTAAGGGGATTTCCACAATACCTACTAAAGAACACATTAATCTCATTTTTCTTTTGTCTTCTTATTGTGCTTGTGTGTAGCTACTCAGTGCAAATCTGAATTAACTTACACGATATCGATTGGTCTCAAAAACATCCTGTTGCAAAATGTCTCACTTATAAATGGTATGTACTCAGAAAAAAGACAGAGCAAGGAGCTTGTAGAAAGTGTCACGAGCATCACCAAGAGGTATCTTCACTTGAGCTCAAGTGCACCCAGCACCACCACCGACACAAGGAAAGACACCCAGGGGTGGCTTGGGAAATTTATTCTAAGTTACGCCAATGTGTTATGAAGTAACATTCTTTTTTAAAAGCAAAAATTTGGGGTGGAATTCCAATCAAATTAGTCAAAACCACTGTATTTAGACTAGAAACAACCTCTTAAATCACTCAATTCATGTTCTTTGGGAACAAGACAGTCATTTAATGAGGAACCTGGAATCTGCTTTTTCAAGGATTTGGAAAGAAGTAATAATTTACTTTTCAATGACAAACTTTAAAACTGTTGATGACTTTTCTTGAACCCCACCCACATTTACTGATAGCTGCATATTTAAAACCAGGCTGCTATTCAGCTCATGTAATATTATACTGAGTATGGAAAAAGAATCATCAGGATAGCAGCTTAAAACATAATTATTATACTCTCTGTTATGGTTTTAGCAGCTGGTCTCAAAGTCATTTCTATCAAAGTTCTTTTTCTGTTAATTTTTTAAAAATTAATTCATTACTTCTGGACACCTGGATGGCTCAGTTGGTTAAGTGTCTGCATTCAAGTCAGGTCATGATCTCTGGGTCCTGGGATAGAATTCCTGCATCAGGCCTCCTGCTCAGCAAGAAGTCTGCTTTTCCTTCTGCCTGCCCCTCCCCCTGCTTGTGCTCGCTCTCTCACGCACACTCTCTCTCTCCAACAGATAAATAAATAAAATCCTTAAAACAATTAATTTATTACTTCTTTATTAGGGTATATTTTCTGAGCCTTTACTAAAGCTCAATATAGATGAAGCAGAGAAATAGAGAAAATACAAATAAAAACAAGAAGTTTCCCCCATCACACGCAAGAAAAAAATGACTAACATTTAGAATTGTATACTTTCAAACATAGTTTCAATGTGTATAAGCATTCATTAAGTTTGAAAAAAAATCATCCTATAGTACATCCCCAATAAACTGTAAGTCACAAGTAAATTGTCCTTGTTAGTAAAAGTTTATAAAAATGCTCTTAAAAGCTGCAAATTTTACACTTCTGGAATGTATAATAATTTATTTAACTTTTTAAAATATTGTTAGGCATTTAAGTTTTTTCAAATTTTTCACTATTATAATTTACATTACTGTGAATATCATTTACATACTCCTTATATTCATTATTTCTTAGAAACAGAATTGCTAATTCCTCCAGAGAGACAGAAATTGTACCTTTTCCCACTTGTATCGTCATAGTCTGGCCATGTTGGAGATTATCATTGTGTTAGGCATCTTCTAAGATGGTGCCCAATGATTCTCTCCCCTTCAGAGTAGGGTACACACACTGACTTGCTTCTATGAAGAGAACATAGTAGAAACAAGGGGCTATCACTTCAAAGATCGGCTTGTAAAAAGATTACTTCTGTCTGGTTCTCTCTGTCTCTCTCTGTCTCTCTCTGTCTCTGTCTGTCTCTCCCTCTCATCACATGTGCTGGGCAAAGCAAGCGGTCATGTTGCTGGAAGTCCAATGGAAAGGCAGACATGATAGGAGTTTAAAAGAGAATCCTTTGGCATCAGTTTAATCTTGAGATGCAACTTCCTAAGGAAACTTGAGCCAGAACCACCCAGCTAAACTACCCCAGATGCTTGACTCACAGAAACTGGGAAAAACAGTCTGTTATTTCAAGCTGCTAAGTTTTAGGGTGAGTTGTTCAACAGCAATAACTGTAATTAAGACAATCGTTTTTTTTTACCTTCACCAATTTTCTGTATTAATAGAAAAATTAAACATTGTCTTTCCTTCATTTATTGATCATTTATGATTCTTTTGTTAAAAATGACCCATCATCATGTTTTCCTTTTTCCTTATTACCTTATGAGAGTTCATTATGTATAAAAGGTAAGTACAACTCTTTAACCATTAAGTGTTGCTAATATTGTTTTCTCAGTTTTTTAGTTTGTTTATACTTCTCTAGACACTGAAGTTGTTTGACCTGAAAAAGTCTTTCAATATATTTTTAAATTTATCCGTATTTCCTTGTATGGTTTTTTCTTTTGTGATTATGCAGAGAAAAGTCTTCTTCATCCCTAAATTAAATACATATCCACCTATATTTTCTAATAGTTTTAGCTAATAACATATAACCATTAAATCTATTAAAATTTTATTTGTATGATATAAGGTAAGGATACACATTTTTCCCCAAATACATTTCTAATGATCCCAGAAATACTTATTTATTCTTATTTTATTTTATTTATTTGTTCAGTGTTCCAAGATTCACTGTTTATGCACCAGAAATACTTATTTATAGTATTTTCTCAGATGGATTTAGATTTTTTATTTATATAGTAAATTCTTAGAGTAGCAGTTCTCAAAGTGTGGTCCATGGATCACAGGGGTTTCTTAGAAAATGCCACGGTCTCCACAAATTTAAAAGTATTTCACTGTCTTGACTTTTACTCTGATGAAACAAGGTCAATGGAAGGTAGAACTTTGGGATGCCTTAGCACCAACTAAGGGCAGTTCAATGCATATGTGCTAGTAAACATTGTATTCTTCACCTCACACACTTGCACTTAAAAAAACAAAAACAAAAACAAAACCCAGCTTGCTTAAAAACCACTTTGATGAAGCCATAAAAATTGTTAATTTTATTAAATTTGAACCCTTGAGGGGCACCTGGGTGACTCAGTTGGTTAAGCTTCCTACTCCTGATTTTGGCTGGGGTCATGATCCCAGGGTCAGGAGATCCAGCCTGCTTAGGGCTCCATGCACACTGGGGAGTTTGCTTTTCTGCCTCTGCCCCTCCCCCGGTGCACGTGTGTGTGTGTGTGTGTGTGTGTGTGTGTGTGTGTGTGCACATGTGCACATGCTCTCTCTCTCTCTCTCTCTCTCTCGAATAAATAAATAAATATTTAAAAAATAAATTTCAAACCTTTAGTACTCATACTTTCAATATTCTGTGTGACATTCCAGAGAGTACATCTAAAACACTTCTGTTGCATAGTGAAAAATGATACCTGTTTTGAGGAAAAACACTTGTGCAATTGTTTGAATTGAGAGCTTTCTTGAATTGTTTCAAGACACCATTTTACTTGAAAGAATGACTCTGAGACAAGGGTCATTCCGACTTAGGTATCTGGCAGAGATTTCCTTGGAAATGAACTAAGTGAACTTGCTACTTTAAGGAAAACTATTTAAAAGATTCCCAAAGATAAAATTTAAGTTTTCAAGTGAATATTAGAATTTTGAGAAACTTCTAACTAATACTGTAATCTGAACAGTTTACTGTTACTCAAAGACATTTCTGATGAGATTAGTGACAATAGTAACAAATGTGATTTTTTAACATCATGTGGTAAAATCTAGCAGCATGTAGAACATCTGCATAGCTCAATTCAAAGTCCAAGAGAGAAAAATTGATTATAGAGTACAAAAAGTTCATTTAATGGTAAGGCTTCAGATTTTACATTTCAACTAATCTTTAAAAAACTACTATGTAGTGAATTCTAGTTTAGCTTCAGAGAAACATACTGATAGTTCCTCCATTATTCAACCATATATTTGTGTGAGGCCAGAATTTCTTAATATACATTAACCAAAACAACATAAGGCAACCAACTGAACTCAGAGGCAGACAAGAGAACCCAGCTATATTTTATGAACATGACAGGAGAAAGAATTAAGAAAGTGTAAAATGGTGGCACTCTCATCATTATTTTCATTTCAGAAAATATAGTTTTCTCAATAAAAATGTGTTCTTTATGTTAGTATGTAATTGGTGTGTTATGGCAATTTGAAGGAGTTAATATCAGTGACTAATTTCTCTGTTTTAATTTCTCATACAGTAAATGTTATTAGTTATAACCCACACAAACAAGCTCACTTTGGGATTCCACTTTCCTTTCTTCTTTGTTCACATCAAGTCTACTGGATCCTTTCTATTAGCATTTAAATGTACTCAAGTCCTAAAAATACCCTTTGGTCCACTTCTTCTGCCTATTGCTTCTCACCTTCCCTTCAAAACCAAACACATTCTCTCCATTCTTGGCTTCTAGGTAAGAACAAATGCCATAGTCTTCCTTCCTTGATGGCTTCTCACGCTCAGTCAACATTGCCAACTCATCATCCTCTATCCTGCTTTTCCATGTATGGAGTCACTCAAGGCTCAGTCCTGGGACTTGGTCTTGTCTCCTTCTTTCTACCCTCTGTCAATCGGTTCACACATTGTAGGTCTAAATACAGTCTGCCAGTATTTACTTCTCTATTGTATTTTATTTCACATGAACATGTGCTTTTTGGCCTTCTCTCTTTTTCATGCTACTATAAATATTTAGTTGAAAACTACTGCTATAAATGAAAAATGCCTCACCCATCTTCTGTGTGGATCTATGAGCCAGAACACAGCATTAACCAGGAGAAGGTGGATTAGGTCCAAAGTTCTGCCAATTATGTTCCATTTTGACATGTTTTTAATGGCTCTACCAGGGTATAGACAAGGCTTTGGAAAGGGTAGATGTTTGATTTATATAGAAGACTTTGGTTGCTGCTAGTGGAAATTTGTTGTGTGAGTGAATTAAAACATAGTCCACTACAAAGGCCTACACTTCCCTTCAAGAAAATTTTAAGTTTCTGTTATCAGTAGCACAAATCAGCCTCACAACTACATCAACTAAGCTAAATTATATCAAATATAATAAGGAACACCGTGGCTGGAATAATTCCGTAGAAATTGAACTGCTAGGTTTTTCCTCCATCTTGCTGTTATAAAGGATAATTTCTTTGTTATCAGGTTTTCTGGAAGTCTCTTACATCAAATTGCACTTTCAGCCATCAGTTTTAAAGTGTTTCATCAGTTGGACGGACCAAATTTAAAGTTGGAATTTTCTCATCTCTGCTCATACCATTCCACTCCCACAGTGAGGAAAATTTCATTTTAGGATTCCAACTGCTAGAGTCATTTGTCTCTATGTATGGTAACTTTTATAAAAACTGTTTGGACTTGCCTTTAAATGTGATTTAGTTTCTTCTAAGCACTATTTTTAGGGAAAAAAAATATATATAGTTGCCACAAGTGAGGTGGGTCTAGACTGCTGAAGATCTAAGTACATCAAATAGGCTGAGAATAATGCCAATAAGCTATTTATTCTCTGTAGAAGGTGCTAAAATACAGGAGTTCAATAACAAGCATGGTTTTATTTTTAAAAGAAAAAGAATATCTGGAGAGCATTTCGCATATTTTTGAAGCTATTCAAAAACCACACTGTGGGAAGGAAAAGATGCACCCAAATTTGAGAGAGACTTCTGAGTGTAAAGAATGTGTGTCAGTACCTTAAAATGGACCCTTTTATTTTACACAGCATCACTGTGAGATAGGTATCGTTCTGCTCTCTCAGCAAGTAAGACTATTGAATATGTTTAAGTAACGTGCCAAAGATCACACATTGCATTTTTAATAGAACAAGGATGATATTTTTGAGATATTTTCCAACGCTCTCTCTTTCTTTACTGTACCCATTCTACCATGAAAGTTAAGTCCAAAGCTTAATGTCGTAAGAAGGAAAGGATTGTTATAGGACAGATCCTACCTAAAATAAAGAGGTCATTGTTCAGCTTTGACTCTCAAGGCTGTTATTTTAAGCCCATGGTGAAATAAAAAATGTTCTCATTTTCCTTTCCTCTTTTATCTCCCTTTCTTTCTTTGGCATCACGACCTGTATCACCAAACCCAGACATCGGGTGGTCACCCTCAGTTCCCTACCCTTTCCTTCACTTCCCAAGTTCGCTGCTCACCACGGCCTGCCGATTTTCCTTCCGCAGAAGAGGAAATATGGACTTGACTTCTTACTCTGTGTTCCCCATTCCGACATCCTAAGTCGGGGTCTCATGATTTCTAAACTGGCTACTAAAAATCCTCCTAAGTTGTCCTCGTCTTCATCGGGTACTGCTCTGTATTCACCTTTATCCTCTTTGCCACATTGAGACTAATCAGCAGAAACACAAAGCTGATGGTGTCACGCAACCTCTAGTTAAACTTATTCAATTGTTCAGTGACCTATAGGACAAGGTCCAAATTAATCTGCAAAGAAATGGAAGACCTTTGTGATCTGACTGCTGCCTCTCTTACACTGCACCCCTGCCCTCCTCCCATGCATTTCAAAGTCACACCAGATGACAGAAAGGTGCAAGAACATGCCCTTTCTCAACCACATGGACCTGTTGCTTGTTAGTTTGTTCAGAATGCCTCTGATCATATGGGGGACTCTGAGCTAAAGTGTCATGTGAGATGTTTGCTGGACTCTAACCACTCACCCCTTCTATCTTCAAAGTTGAACCCTCCCTTTTTTGTCTCCCATGGAACTGTGAACACTCCTTTTTTTATAATTACTTAGCCAAACTAGAAGACTCTACTTATATTTTTACTTTTAGCACCACTTAATAAAAATATGTCACTTGAATGAAAACAGAAAGAAGATTAGAATGGCATAATTTTGATGCTGCTGAAAACCCAAATCTGTCTATGTGATGTGAAGGCAGAGATATGCAGTAGGCAATTGACTTTATTTAGATACTATTGGCCTCATATTCAGGAAACTGATTAGCACTGGAGAGAGAGATTGGGGAATCATCAGTGGTGGTGGTCAAGGTTATGGGCATGGGGATAAAAACTCAAGAAAAGAAAAGGGAGCTAAGAATTAGACCCTAGAGAACATCGGTGTTAAGGTATTGATGAAATCAGAGAAACCTACAAAGATGTCTGAGGAGTGCTCCAAAAGGTTGGAAAGAATGACCTTGAGGGAGTCAAGATGGAAAAGAGTTTCCAGAAAAAGGAGATGTCCAATAAAGATGATAACTGAAAAGCACCCATTAGATTAGGTGTTGTGTTTAGGGATAATCTTAGTAGGAATATCATTTTTTAAAGATTTATTAATTTATTTTAGAGAAAGAGCATGAGCATGCATGGGGGGAGGGGCAGAGGGAGAAGGAGAGAGAGAATCCTCAAGACTACTCTCCTCAAGCTGGCATGCTGCTGGTGAAATAAACTTTGTAGAACCATCATTTTTTAAGGTGGGGGGAAGGGGTGCCTGGGTGGCTCAGTTGGTTAAGCCTTTGAATCTTGATCTTGATTAGATCTTGATCTCAGGGTTGTGAGTGCCAAGCCACACATTGGGCTCCATGATGGGCATGGAGCCTACTTAAATTTAAAAAAAAAAAAAAAAAGTAAAGGCAAAATTAAAATTAAAATAGGTAAAGGATAAGTAAAGATAAAACTATTGAGGGGCACCTGGGTGGCTCAGTGGGTTAAGCCTCTGCCTTTGGCTCAGGTCATGATCTCTGGGTCCTGGGATCGAGCCCCACATTGGGCTCTTTGCTCAGCAGGGAGGCAGCTTCTCCCTCTCCCTCTGCCTGCCTCTCTGCCTACTTGTGATCTCTGTCTGTCAAATAAATAAATAAATAAATAAATAAATAAATAAATAAATCTTTAAAAAAAGATAAAATTATTGAGATACAAATATTGGGTTTTTTGCTTTGTCAGTCTTGGAGTTACAGTCTTGGGTCTACAGAGAAACTGGTGAGAAAAATGTTAACAGTGTTTCTTGATCAGGGTACTACTGACACTGGGACAGATAGAGGGTTTTCAGGGTGGGACTGAAGCTGAGCATCTCTGGCCCTGCCTATTAGAGCCCCTATCATAGTGGAAACCAAAATGATCCCTACTATTTTCCAACCCCTACAGGTGGAAGGGTACATCTCCCAGTTGAGAAGCATAGAAACCTAAGCTAGATTTTCTCTAACAACTCTAGCAGGACGTTCTATGGACTTTGGGAATTTTCTTGACTGAGAAGTTCTACAACAACCTCTTTTATCTGTGAGGTTACCAGAAGCCTTTTTTCCCTAATCTAGACATATTGTTAGCTTACTCTTAGGATCGTAACAGCCTTTCTCTTTCCACCACTGCTCACCACTAGGGCAAACCAAAGAGGTTTAAATGCTTCTTGTCTATTTTCAGCAAAAGCTTCATATCTGCTGCCTCATAAATAATTATATGTTTTGTTCTGAATAGATCTTTACTGCTACCTTTTCTGTTGAAAGAATACCACTAACAATTCGTTATTGCTTACATAACCTTAGTCTGTATGAACGTGCAGGTGTTCATTAATATATTTGTGTGTGTATGTTAAAACTATTTGAAAACTATATTGGAATGCATTCCTGTGGGAACACATAACAAAATGTATGCAATGTATTCTATGAACACACTGTGCTAATTTCTACCTTTTTAAAAAAAATTATTTATTTAGGTTTATTTATTTGAGAGAGCAAGCACAAGCAGGGAGAGCGGCAGGTAGAGACAGAGGGAGAAGCAGACTCCCCTTGAGCAGGAAGCCCGACACACGGGACTTGATCCCAGGACCCTGGGATCGTGACCTGTGCTGAAGGCAGATGCTTAACCGACTGAGCCACCCAGGAGCTCCTAATTTCTACCTTTCTGATTTTCCTCATGCTGACATCCTTCATGGAATATCATTTACTTTTCTATTCTACCCAAATTCTCCCCGTCCTTGAAAGCCTTCTTCACACCCTCCCCTTTTCCGAGAAGCTATCATGTCACTCGGGCACTCACGTAAAAATGTATTACTTGCATGACCTTAGGCAAGCCCTGACCTCTTTGAGCTTTGGTTTCTGAAACTTTAAATTATGATTATCCGCAAGGCCTCTATCATATACATTAATTCTGAGGTTCAAATCAGTTAAGGTTTGTGAAAGTAACTATATAAAAAGACTCCAATAAGTAGTAAAATCACATTTGTGAATCATTTATAATTTTACGTCAACTGTTTCTCTATAACTTTCTGTGTAGGAATACCTTTCTTGATTGAGGTATGCTCTGAGATAGAGCTGTTTTGTCATTTCTTTCAAACAGCATGAGTTTTACTGAGTGGCCCAACAGCTTAGCAAAAGCAGCAGCAGGTTTCACGATCTGTGCATTTGCACATGAGAGACTGAGAGCAGACCACCAACTTACTTCACATTGGGACCAAACAGCTCTCAGATGGAAACAATGACTTTTAGTCATTAACAGCCCGATTAAACAGAAACCATTGACCTAGAGGTGAAAGGCTCCCTAGCCCATTCGCTATGCTCAGGCCTGGAGTAACCTACCAGTTTGCCTTGCTTAATTACTTCACTCATTAATGGAATGCCGAACTGAACCGCAGCATGTGTGGGTGTATACGTGCCCACCACCAAAGCAGAATTTTGTATTTCCATTGTCCCCTTTTGTTTTTAAGCATTTTTTGGAGATAACCTCAGCCATCCTGTGATTTGCTGAAGCCCTACATATCACACAGGGCAATATCTAGAACACTGAAAGGATGTTTAAAAAGATCATAGGAGATTATACTATAAAATAATATTTATACTACTCATATATACCAACACGGTCCTAAAATGATTAGGGTCATGTTTCGGGTTTCAGACTGAGTCATTTCTGGCAGGTCTGAGTTACTGAAGTTCTAAGAGCTGTGTGCCTGCTGAAAGACTAGGTTTGTGAACTGATAGGGTCTTTTTTTCCCCTTTCTCCAGATGAGTGCTATCAAAACCATGGTAAGAACCGTAATATTCCACTGTATAACACCAAGAGGAATATATCCACATGAAGTGATTTGCCCTGATGTTTCTGGACAATCGAAAGATACATTACATTTTTCTAATAGTACCTACCTTCTTTTTGATATGATGTTTTAGAAGAACAGCTTGCACTTATAATCAGTACAATTTATCACCTATCCCCAAAGTACCCTGCCGTTGAAATGCCTGACATATATATTGGGTGTCATGGATTTAGCAAAAATTGAATTATAAATTGCCCTGCCAGTTTTTGCCTCTGGAAATAATGAAAAAGTAAGCTAAAGAAATGTTCTCCTGAAGGATTTACTTTTCTAGTGACTATGAAGAAAGGAACAACCGGTATGGATTGCCAGAACATTATCTCTCTGGGCATAGATTATTTGGACAACTAAGAAAATATAACAATAAAAATAGGAAAAAGTACAAATTCCATTTGCAGGGAAAGAAAGCAGTTGCATTGATGGATTCATTTTAAACAATTGAAGGATCTCTTGTCTGACCACATCAGGGTCCCCTTCAAGCCAAATAAAATGCCAGGCAGAGCTCTTTTTGAAAAGTATAAATATTTGATTCTTATAAATAAAATGATGGCCTATTAGAGTTAATTACTTACTTCATTAATTGTCAAAATAGTCTCGATCAGCATCACTCAATTTCTTTAAACATTATATAATACACTTACGAACAATTTCATGTAAGTTTTATATTATATGCTTGTTGTATAAAACTTGGAAATATAGAAGTTTATGAGGAAAAAGTAAATTTTATGCCTTCACTCAAACTCAGCAAATGTTTTTACAAGTGTTTTTTTTTTCCATGCTCCATGTTTTTAAACAAAATTATGTGTATACTTTGCATTTTACATTGCTTTTCCCACCTACTTGTAAGCCACTATGTTTGATAATATTCTAAAATATATTTAATGGTTAGATTGTACACTTTCATATGTAAGTATACTCACTAAAATACTTCTCTATTTTGAACATAGTGTTTTTCTAACTTGTGACTGTGAAAAACAACACTCAAATGACATACTTAATCTGTTTCATCGCTATTTGCTCAGACATAGAACTACTGGATCAAAAAACATGAAATTTTTGAAGTTATTTGATAACATTTCCAAATGTCTTTTCATAATGATTGTATCACCTTCCCTTCCACCAGCAACCAGTAAGCCTGCAGTCACAGAAAGTCTTACTAGGTTTAAATTGTTTCAACCTTTGGCCTTTTGATAGATGAAATAGTTTTTCTCCTTTTAATTTGAATGTTTTAATAGCAAGTTGCAAGGTTTTGTGGCTTGTTTGGATTTTCTTTTCCATATGTTTGATGGCTGTTACGTTTTCTATGAATTTTCTATTAGGGTTTTATTTTTTTGAGATGAGTAATTTCTTTAAACTTACTTTCAGTTACAAGATTTTTTTTCTCTCAGTAATATCTTACAATGGATGACATAATTAATTATATGCCACTTTCTCATATTACATATTTATAGTTTTTAGAGAACATAATTGTGATGGTCTGAAAGATGCCACATCGTTATTTAAGAGTGTGTATTAAATTATTTTGCCATTTGTAACTATCCAGCTTGATCTTTCCAAAGCTTAGTATTTTAGGATTTACCTTATAGTCATACTCCTTGGAAGAAAAAGATCTTGCAATTTCTCTGATATCCAGTTAGTAACCTATTTTATACAGTTACCTTCTTGTTTTTCTCTGACGTTAGTCTCACTAACACATTTACTTAGGTACACATATTTTCAAAATCTCCGTCAGGTTATTTTTGAAACTTAAGGAAGCAGGCAACATAGACAGTACGCTTACTATTCTTATTCTGTATACGGAGTTGCACAGAAAAGTCTTGGTAATCTCTGGTAATCTCTTCCAGTGAGGCTAGTTTCCAAAAAATCAAAACAAGCACCCTGTCGATCTGTATTCTTTGGGATGTTAATACCAAAGATGAAAATATGAAATTAGGAATATATTAATGACAGCCCCAAACAGGAAGAAAAGGAAAGTGCGGGAAAGAGTTGTGATCTGTGTCCTTTTGTTCCTTGCAGATCTGTGTGACATTCATCCACTGGTGATTACTGACACCGTTCTGTACTAATCTTTTGAGTGACTTCGGGCAAATTGCTTCACTTCTCTCTGAAATGTAATTTCATTTATGCAGCTGAGTTTTTTTTTTTTTTAATCTACTTTATAAAGTTACTGTGATTATGAAGGCAACGTATCTAGGGAATCTGACTCTCGGATCAGCTCTTAGCATATGTTGGATGCCCAGGAAATCCTGGTTACCTCCACTATTTCCAACTACTACAATTTCCACAACTATTGTTATTTCCACCATTTGTTTTTAAATCTATTCTTTTAGCAACTGTCTTTTCATGTTTTTAAAATTTTACTTTCTTAATTTGATTTTTTTCCATTTTATCTGTAGTTAAGTTGACATACTACTACTACTACTACTACTGTTTGAACCTAATCTCTTTATAATGAATGTTCACTTGGCTATCTCAATACAAACATTTTTAAGTTGGTATAAAATCTTAGAATTTTATAGGAATTTTTTCACTTGTTCTCTATCAAAAAAAAAAAAAACTGTGGAATACGCAGGAGAGGTGTTATTATCTCAGTTTATGATACAGAAACTAAATCTCAAAGATGATAAGTAGCATGAATAGGACCCAGGTTTGGGCATCCCCCTAATTCCATCATCACTTCCGTCCATCCATTCCATCACATCCTGAGGACACAAATTGCAAAGGAATCCAAAAAAGGCCAATATTAAAATACAAGGCCTCTTTTTCTGTTCTCTTGGTGTTCTCCCCTACCTCATTAGTTTTACCATCTATGAAAAAAATGCCATTTGAGTTCTAGAACATACACTTTTCTCAAGGCAGATGATAGAAATGAAATGCGCGAAAATACAAAAGCCACTACGAGAGTGTTAGTCCTTATCCCTGAAGGTTCGAGAGGGACAGCTATTGCTATGACATCCAGATGCTTTCCAATAACTCACTCTTCCTCAGAGCTTATGATGATATACTCAATATTTCATCATATTCAAATGCTGTCAGTATAAACATCATCAACATGTTTCTGCATCAAGATGTCCATATTTATACCATGAATTGTTTAGAAGTAGACCTTTGAGGGATACCTCTGTGGCTCAGTTCCTTAAACGTCTGCCTTCAGCTCAGGTCATGGTCCCAGGGTCCTGGGTTGGAGTCCCACATCGGGATCCCTGGGGAGTCTGCTTCTTCCTCTCCCTCTGCTTCTCCACTTGCTTGTGCTCTCTCTTTCTCTCAAATAAATAAATAAATAAAATGTTTTTTAAGGAGTATACCTTTAATACATTGTTGAATCCAAATTTTATTTTTTTTTAAATCATTGCCTTGATTGACAATTAGCAAGGGGCAGAACCAAGGTCTCTTAACTATACTCTTTTTTTTTTTAAATTAATTTATTTATTTGACAGACAGAGATTACAAGTAAGCAGAGAAGCAGGAAGAGAGAGAGGAAGGGGGGAAGCAGGCTTCCTGCAGAGCAGAGAGTCTGAGGGGGTCAGGACCCTGGGATCATGACCTGAGCCGAAGGCAGAGGCTTTAACCCACTGAGCCACCCAGGCACCCCAACTATATTCTTGACATTTAAAATTCCAGCCTTAGCTGGAGAAATAGCTGGGTTTTGCAATGCACAGAAGCCCAACTCTGCTTCTAGCAGCATCCCAGCCCCTTGCTCTCCCACCGTCCCGGAGGGTGAAGTTTTTTCTCCAGAGAATTATGAATCAGGTATTTAAAGTAACATCTCGGAGACAGTGCAAACCACAAATCTGCTAACTGTTCTCTTCTGGGTTTATGTGTGGCATGACAGACAAGGAATTCAGACATACATAATAAAAGTAACCAATATATCCTTGCTAATGGTGGACTTGTTGCCACTGGAATTACTGTCCTAAATAAATGCTATTAAAAAAATCTGCTAGGCTTCATTTTATTCTGGCTGACTTCCTGACTTTCCAAAATAGTGATAGAAGTCAAGACCCAAAAGGGAGAAGAGAGCCAGAAAAGAAGGAGGATGCATGTCACATAGACATAAAACAGACCGACTAAGCTCACCTTCACTTAAACACTAGATAATAAAGGCAGAAAATAGAACCACCAAACCTTATAGCATAAACTTAATCAATTTCAAAGACTCCTGTAGAGATAGGAAGTGCAATGTATATGTTCATACTGCTTAACATTTTCCTTTAAACTTTAAATCTGCAAACAAATAACCATAGAAATTCCTTTTGATCTTAACAAATATAATTTGACTTGAATTTAGGGTGTAAGGCTGTGACACTCAAAGGTAGGGTTGCATTTCCTCCTCCCTTTTAGTGGCCTGGGCTTAGCTAAAAGCAAGAGCTTTAAATTTTAAGAGCAAGAGACTCTTTTGGTTTTCCTAATAGCACCACTGAGGTGAAGTAAACCACAATAAAATCAAAATGGCAGTTATGAAATTCACAGAAAAGAATGTCACACCTCATATGCAATCTTCATAGCCTCATTATACTTGCTGTTTATGATTTTAAATGATCACATTCTAATGGTGAACCGCCATATTGACAGAAAGAGTTCTGGGGCTGCTTGCATTTATGAGGCCAAGATTTTTATCTCTAGCTTCCAAATTCGCCAAAATATACTTATTTGGCTCAGAGGGCACTGCTTTACTCTAGGGAGACAATATTTTAAATACAGAAGGAGCAAAAATAGTTCTACTTGCCTGCTGCCTTATAATATGATAAGATATATGGGAAAGGCTTGTGTGTATAAATCTATATTGAATAAAGATACTGACCTCTTTGAAAGTAACATGAAATGTGAAAATATAAAATAAGGCTATTTAGTGGGACTATTTGTTAAATCTGTAGCAGAGGGATTGAGGGAGTCAGTGTTTGATTCAGACCCTATGATTTCTAATGTTACCTTTGTTCTCCCATTCTTCTTCCTGATATCCATACTCTCACTATCCCTCCTCCCCACACCTTGAAATACTGGAATTTTTCCGAGCTTGGTCTATATGCTCTGTCTAGCTTGCTGTTTTCCAAATGTATCTGATTATAAAAAACAGTTAGGGTGCTTATTAAGAGCACAGATTACCTCTTAACTAATCCTGGAAATTCTGATTCAGTAGATCTGTGGTATAACCTATGAGTATATATTTTAAATATTTGTTCAGGAATCTCTATGGTCCAACAAGTTTGGAAAGGCCATTTTACCCATCTCTGGTTTTAAATACCATGTATACATTGGTGAGGTCTAAATTTATAGATCTGATCCAGACATCTTTTATATATCTTCCTCTTTAATATCGTCACTTAGATGTCTTACAGACATCGCAAATTTAATACATTTAAAACTGATTTGTTGATCATCTATCTGATATTTACTCTTATTATTTCTCCATTTTTCTCTATAAAACACACTGAAACCCACTTAGTTGCTCAACCTAAAAATCTGGTTGCAATTACTAACACCTCTCTCATCCTTAACTCCACACCAAACCATCACCAAGATGCATGGATCAGACCTCCAAAACACACTGAATCCATCCATTCTTACTTTGACATCTTCATTACCACCCTCCTGGAAACAAGCCAACAATTTCTTGTGTGCAGTATTGTGATCATGCCTGATTTTCTCCCCCCTTCTGCTCTTGCTCCCCTAGATTCAGTTTCCAGGCAACAGCCAGTTCATCTTCTTAAAATATAACCTGGCTCACTCCTTGCTCAAAAAATCATTAATGAGATGTCTTAGTAGTTAGAGTATATTCCCAATTCTTACCCAATCTTTTTTCTTTATTTTTTTTATTTTATTTATTTTTTATAAACATATATTTTTATCCCCAGGGGTACAGGTCTGTGAATCACCAGGTTTACACACTTCACAGCACTCACCATAGCACATACCCTCCCCAGTGTCCATAACCCCACCCCCCCAACCCCCCTCCCCGCATCAACCCTCAGTTTGTTTTGTGAGATTAAGAGTCACTTATGGTTTGTCTCCCTCCCAATCCCATCTTGTTTCATTTACTCTTCTCCTACCCCCTTAACCCCCCGTGTTGCATCTCCTCTCCCTCATATCAGGGAGATCATATGATAGTTGTCTTTCTCCGATTGACTTATTTCGCTAAGCATGATACCCTCTATTTCCATCCACATTGTCGCAAATGGCAAGATTTCATTTCTTTTGATGGCTGCATAGTATTCCATTGTGTATATATACCACTTCTTCTTTATCCATTCATCTGTTGATGGACATCTAGGTTCTTTCCATAGTTTGGCTATTGTAGACATTGCTGCTATAAACATTCAGGTGCATGTGCCTCTTCAGATCACTACGTTTGTATCTTTAGGGTAAATACCCAGTAGTGCAATTGCTGGGTCATAGGATAGCTCTATTTTCAACATTTTGAGGAACCTCCATGCTGTTTTCCAGAGTGGTTGCACCAGCTTGCATTCCCATCAACAGTGTAGGAGGGTTCCCCTTTCTCCACATCCTCGCCAGTAACTGTCATTTCCTGACTTGTTGATTTTAGCCATTCTGACTGGTGTGAGGTGATATCTCATTGTGGTTTTGATTTGTATTTCCCTGATGCCGAGTGATATGGAGCACTTTTTCATGTGTCTGTTGGCCATCTGGATGTCTTCTTTGCAGAAATGTCTGTTCATGTCTTCTACCCATTTCTTGATTGGATTATTTGTTCTTTGGGTGTTGAGTTTGCTAAGTTCTTTATAGAGTTTGGACACTAGCCCTTTACCTGATATGTTGTTTGCAAATATCTTCTCCCATATTGTCAGTTGTCTTTTGGTTTTGTTAACTGTTTCCTTTGCTCTGCAAAAGCTTTTGATCTTGATAAAATCCCAATAGTTCATTTTTGCCCTCACTTCCCTTGCCTTTGGCGATGTTCCCAGGAAGATGTTGCTGCGGCTGAGGTCGAAGAGGTTGCTGCCTGTGTTCTCCTCAAGGATTTTGATGGATTCCTTTCTCACATTGAGATCCTTCATCCATTTTGAGTCTATTTTCGTGTGTGGTGTAAGGAAATGATCCAATTTCATTTTTCTGCACGTGGCTGTCCAATTTTCCCAACACCATTTATTGAAGAGGCTGTCTTTTTTCCATTGGACATTCTTTCCTGCTTTGTCGAAGATGAGTTGACCATAGAGTTGAGGGTCTATTTCTGGGCTCTCTATTCTGTTCCATTGATCTATGTGTCTGTTTTTGTGCCAGTACCATGCTGTCTTGATGATGACAGCTTTGTAATAGAGCTTGAAGTCCGGAATTGTGATGCCATCGACTTTGGCTTTCTTTTTCAATATTCCTTTGGCTATTCGAGGTCTTTTCTGGTTCCATATAAATTTTAGGATTATTTGTTCCATTTCTTTGAAAAAAAATGGATGGTACTTTGATAGGAATTGCCTTAAATGTGTAGATTGCTTTAGGTAGCATAGACATTTTCACAATATTTATTCTTCCAATCCAGGAGCATGGAACATTTTTCCATTTCTTTGTGTCTTCCTCAATTTCTTTCATGAGTACTTTATAGTTTTCTGTGTATAGATTCTTAGTCTCTTTGGTTAGATTTATTCCTAGGTATCTTATAGTTTTGGGTGCAATTGTAAATGGGATGGACTCCTTAATTTCTCTTTCTTCTGTCTTGTTGTTGGTGTAGAGAAATGCAACTGATTTCTGGGCATTGATTTTATATCCTGACACTTTACTGAATTCCTGTACAAGTTCTAGCAGTTTTGGAGTGGAGTCTTTTGGGTTTTCCACATATAGTATCATATCATCTGCGAAGAGTGATAGTTTGACTTCTTCTTTGCCGATTTGGATGCCTTTAATTTGCTTTTGTTGTCTGACTGCTGAGGCTAGGACTTCTAGTACTATGTTGAATAGCAGTGGTGATAATGGACATCCCTGCCATGTTCCTGACCTTAGCGGAAAAGCTTTCAGTTTTTCTCCATTGAGAATGATATTTGCGGTGGGTTTTTCATAGATGGCTTTGATAATATTGAGGTATGTGCCCTCTATCCCTACACTTTGAGGGGATGCTGTACTTTGTCAAATGCTTTTTCAGCATCTATGGGGAGTATCATATGGTTCTTGTTCTTTCTTTTATTAATGTGTTGTATCACATTGATTGATTTGCGGATGTTGAACCAACCTTGCTGCTCTGGAATAAATCCCACTTGGTCGTGGTGAATAATACTTTTAATGTACTGTTCAATCCTATTGCCTAGTATTTTGGCGAGAATTTTTGCATCTGTGTTCATCAAGGATATTGGTCTGTAGTTCTCTTTTTTGATGGGATCCTTGTCTGGTTTTGGGATCAATGTGATGCTGGCCTCATCAAATGAGTTTGGAAGTTTTCCTTCCATTTCTATTTTTTGGAACAGTTTCAGAATAGGAATTAGTTCTTCTTTAAATGTTTAGTAGAATTCCCCCGGGAAGCCCTCTGACCCTGGGCTTTTGTTTGTTTGGAGATTTTTGATGACTGTTTCAATCTCCTTACTGGTTATGGTTCTGTTCAGGCTTTCTATTTCTTCCTGGTTCAGTTGTGGTAGTTTATATGTCTCTAGGAATGCATCCATTTCTTCCAGATTGTCAAATTTGTTGGCGTAGAGTTGCTCATAGTATGTTCTTATAATTTATAATTATCTGTATTTCTTTGGTGTTAGTTGTGGTCTCTCCTCTTTCATTCATGATTTTATTTATTTGGGTCCTTTCTCTTTTCTTTTTGATAAGTCTGGCCAGGGGTTTATCAATCTTATTAATTCTTTCAAAGAACCAGCTCCTAATTCATTGATTTGTTCTATTCTTTTTTTGGTTTCTATTTCATTGATTTCTGCTCTGATCTTTATGATTTCTCTTCTCCTGCTGGGTTTAGGGTTTCTTTCTTGTTCTTTCTCTAGCTCTTTTAGGTGTAGGGTTAGGTTGTGTACCTGAGACCTTTCTTGTTTCTTGAGAAAGGCTTGTACCGCTATATATTTTCCTCTCAGGACTGCCTTTGTTGTGTCCCACAGATTTTGAACCGTTGTGTTTTCATTATCATTTGTTTCCAAGAATTTTTTCAATTCTTCTTTAATTTCCTGGTTGACCCATTCATTCTTTAGAAGGATGCTGTTTGGTCTCCATGTATTTGGGTTCTTTCCAAATTTCCTCTTGTGATTGAGTTCTAGCTTCAGAGCATTGTGGTCTGAAAATATGCAGGGAATGATCCCAATCTTCTGATACCGGTTGAGACCTGATTTAGGACCCAGGATGTGATCTATTCTGGAGAATGTTCCATGTGCACTAGAGAAGAATGTGTATTCTGTTGCTTTGGGATGAAATGTTCTGAATATATCTGTGATGTCCATCTGGTCCAGTGTGTCATTTAAGGCCTTGATTTCCTTGTTGATCTTTTGCTTGGATGATCTGTCCATTTCAGTGAGGGGAGTGTTAAAGTCCCTTACTATTATTGTATTATTATTGATGTGTTTCTTTGATTTTGTTATTAATTGGTTTATATAGTTGGCTGCTCCCACGTTAGGGGCATAGATATTTAAAATTGTTAGATCTTCTTGTTGGAAAGATCCTTTGAGTATGATATAGTGTCCTTCCTCATCTCTTATTATAGTCTTTGGCTTAAAATCTAATTGATCTGATATAAGTATTGTCACTCCTGCTTTCTTCTGATGTCCATTAGCATGGTAAATTCTTTTCCACCCCCTCACTTTAAATCTGGAGGTGTCTTCGGGTCTAAAATGAGTTTCTTGTAAGCAACATATAGATGGGTTTTGCTTTTTTATCCATTCTGATACCCTGTGTCTTTTGATTGGGGCGTTTAGCCCATTAACATTCAGGGTAAGTATTGAGAGATATGAATTTAGTGCCATTGTATTGCCTGTAAGGTGACTGTTATTGTATATTGTCTCTGTTCCTTTCTGATCTACTACTTTTAGGGTCTCTCTTTGTTTAGAGGACCCCTTTCAATATTTCCTGTAGAGCTGGTTTGGTGTTTGCAAATTCTTTCAGTTTTTGTTTGTCCTGGAAGCTTTTAATCTCTCCTTTTATTTTCAATGATAGCCTAGCTGGATATAGTATTCTTGGCTGCATGTTTTTCTCGTTTAGTGCTCTGAATAGATCATGCCAGCTCTTTCTGGCCTGCCAGGTCTCTGTGGATAAGTCTGCCGCCAATCAAATATTTTTACCATTGTATGTTACAGACTTCTTTTCCTGGGCTGCTTTCAGGATTTTCTCTTTGTCACTAAGACTTGTAAATTTTACTATTAGGTGACGGGGTGTGGACCTATTCTTACTGATTTTGAGGGGGGTTCTCTGAACCTCCTGGATTTTGATGCTTGTTCCCTTTGCTATATTGGGGAAATTCTCTCCAAAATTCTCTCCAATATGCCTTCTGCTCCCCTCTCTCTTTCTTCTTCTTCTGGAATCCCAATTATTCTAATGTTGTTTCTTCTTATGGTGTCACTTATCTCTCGAATTCTCCCCTCGTGGTCCAGTAGCTGTTTGTCCCTCTTTTGCTCAGCTTCTTTATTCTCTGTCATTTGGTCTTCTATATCGCTAATGCTTTCTTCTGCCTCATTTATCCTAGCAGTGAATGCCTCCATTTTTTATTGCACCTCATTAATAGCTTTTTTGATTTCAACTTGGTTAGATTTAGTTCTTTTATTTCTCCAGAAAGGGCTTTTATATCTCCCGAGAGGGTTTCTCTAGTATCTTCCATGCCTTTTTCGAGCCCGGCTAAAACCTTGAGAATCGTCATTCTGAACTCTAGATCTGACATATTACCAATGTCTGTATTGATTAGGTCCCTAGCCTTTGGTACTGCCTCTTGTTCTTTTTTTTGTGGTGAATTTTTCCACCTTGTCATTTTGTCCAGATAAGAGTATATGAAGGAGCAAGTAAAATACTAAAAGGGTGGCAATAACCCCAGGAAAATATGCTTTAACCAAATCAGAAGAGATCCCAAATCGTGAGGGGGGAGAAAGGGGATAAAAAGAGGTTCAGAAAGAATAAAAAAAAAAAAAAAAAAAGAAAATTAAAAAAAGAAAACGAATAAAGAAAAATTATAAAAAAGAAAAACATATATATATATATATTAGATAACTATTTAAAAAACGTTAAAAAAGCAAAGGGTAAAAGTTAAAAAAAATTTAGCAGAAGAAGAGAAAAAAAAATTGAAAAAGAAAAAAAATTAAATTAACCGCAAGGTTAAAGAATCATGGGGAGAAAGCCATGAGTTCTGTGCTTTGCTTTCTCCTCCTCTGGAATTCCGCTGCTCTCCTTGGCATTGAAACTGCACTCCTTGGTAGGTGAACTTGGTCCTGGCTGGATTTCTCATTGATCTTCTGGGGGAGGGGCCTGTTGGTAGTGATTCTCAAGTGTCTTTGCCCCAAGCGGAATTGCATCGCTCTTACCAGGGGCCGGGCTGAGTAATCCGCTCGGGTTTGCTTTCGGGAGCTTTTGTTCCCTGAGCACTTTCCGTAGAGTTCCAGAGGACGGGAAAGAAGATGGCGGCCTCCCAGTCTCAGGCCCGGAGGAGCCGAGAGCCCGGGGCCTCACTCCTCAGTGCGCCCTCAGAGAACAGCACCCAATTACTCCCGTCACCCTGGCCTCCGGCCACTCTCCGAGCTGACTGAGCCTGCGACCGGTTCAAGGTAACCCCGAGCTGAGAGCTCACTCCTCGGCTCTGTCTCTGTAGCCGGCTTCCCTGTTCTAATACCTGTAAGCTCTGTGACACTCAGACACCCCCGATCCTTCTTTGACTCTGCGGGACCTGAGGCCACGCTGACCCCGCGTGGGCTTCACCCTGGTTAAGCCTCTGGAGCGATGTCCCTCAGCGGAACAGACTTTTAAAAGTCCTGATTTTGTGCTCCGTTGCTCCGCCGCTTGCCGGGAGCCGGCACTTCCCCCTGCGGTCTATCTTCCTGTAGCTTTGGATTCACTTCTCCACCAGTCCTACCTTTCAGAAAGTGGTTGATTTTCTGTTTCTAGAATTGCTGTTCTTCTTCTCTTCGATCTCCCGTTGGATTTGTAGGTGTTTGCAATCTTTAGATAAGCTATCTAGCTGATCTCCTGCTTCCTGAAGTAGTCTCAGCCTGCTACTTCTCCGCCATCTTGACTTCTCCCCCCTCTCCTACCGAATCTTAAGAGGAGTTACTCCACCTACCTCTCCAGCCATACCTGGAGCTACTCCTCTACTCATTGCACTCGTGGCCAATCCTAATAATCATCCAGGTCTCACTTAAATGTGATTGCCATGGGAGAAGCCTTTCCTGCCACCACCACCTCCCAACAGTTACTATTACCACTTGCTATTAGTATTACTAATAATACCACTTATTAATTAATATAGCTCTTAAAATCTCTTGTACACTTTTGATTTCTTGTTAGCGTTTATATGTTTGTTATTTCTTTTTTGGTAATTTGTTTAATACCTGTTTAGCCCACTATACTACACACCCATGAAAGCAGGATTCATTCATGCTTTACTCAATACTCTCCTTCCAGTACTTCACAGGTTTAGTATAAAGTAGATGATCAGTAAATGCATGCTTTTTTAATGAATGAATGTGAAATATTGAAGACACAACAGAAAACAAAGTAGAAAAAAAATTTCTTTTCTGGAGGTAACATTCAGTAAGAGAGCTGTTATCACCTCCTAACTTGATGATTTGGGAATAAGAAAACTTATGACATTCATTTGTTTGTTCTATTTATGCTTATTACCTATTATGTCAGGGTCTGTGCTATTCAAGCTTATAAATTCATACAAATTTTAAACAGTTCGTGTAAAAGGTGAGATTTGCAATTTTATCCCCAATTGCTCTCTACAGATGACTGGTCGCAACATCAAGAGACATTCTTCAAGCGTCTGCCTTCAGCTCAGGTCATGATCCCGGGGTCCTGGGATCAAGCCCCGCATCGGGCTCCCTGCTCTGTGGGAAGCCTGCCTCTCCCTCTCTCACTCCCCCTGCTTATGTTCCCTCTCTCCCTGTGTCTCTCTCTGTCAAATAAATAAATAAAATCTTAAAAAACAAAAGAGAGAGAGACATTCTTCACATGAGCAGGACCAAGCTCCAGCTGAGGGCCCCCCGCTCCGTGCCCTTTGCTCACTTACCCATTGAAAAGCCAAGGTGAAGAGAAGAAGCAAAGAGAGTTAAATTTACTTGTATAGCCCTTTGCTGTCAGAGGCAAAAGAGGACAGTGGAACACATGAGGACAGGCCCATAAAGGTCCTCGCATGAATCTTTAGCAAATGAGAAAGAAAATAAGAAAATTTTAGAATATTTATAAAATATTTAAATATGATTTAAATATAAAATATTTAAAGATGAGATATGTCAATTTCAGATCAGTGATGAGCTAATGAAACTAAATTAATGGCCCTCTAAGAACTTAACCATTTCTTCATATTTTACTAAAACCCTATCAGAAACATTTTGCAAACGTTCTAGAAAGTGAAGAAAACCTTTATGTCCAAACCCCACAGTACGTTCAGGATGAATCCAGCTCTGTAGCAACGTTCAGCAGATCATACTTGTGGTTAACCAGCACCTAGTGGAAGAAATAAGCCAAGACATGACATTTTTAATCAGAAACCAGTAAATAGGGCTTATTTTAATGTGAGATCCTCCTCACACTCTGAAAGGAAAACATTTTCCAGCTTTTCATTGCCTTGAAAGCACAAGATCTTGCATAAAAATGTCAGCTACAAGCTTCTAAGCAAATGTTTCTTTTTACAATATGGCACACATCATAATTTCTTTGCCTGGTTCTCCCTGAAGAAGAGGGGGAGTATAACCTTCTAACTAGCAGCCAAGCACTCTTTTCTTAAAAATGCTGTACTAAGAAATGAAACACAGACACAAGTCCGGAGCAAAGTTCTTGCCCTGAATTTATCACTTGTTTATACTTCTCTCATCTTTTCAATTTTCTCTCATTACAACCTTTTTGCAAAGAATTAAGAGTTGCTTAGTAAAATCATTAGAAAGATATCCATAACAAAGAGGCATTGACTTCATGATTAGTAAACGTAAGTCAAGTTCTAACACTTGCCTTGTTTTGTTTTAATGAAGAAATCTTCCTTGAAAAAAGAAAAATTCTTAAAAGAGAATCCCTTTATAGACCCATACATGTCTGGGTTTTTCGTTCTCCCCCTGAAATGATCTGTTCTTACACTAAGGTACTATTTGTCAATTTTCAGACGGGAGTTAATTCTTCTGAAACTCACAAAACTTTGAAGAGAAATTTGACTGTAAAGATGTTGAGCTCTTTAACCAAGTAGCACAAACATCATGGCAATAAACAATATTTTAAGGAATTCTGTTTTAGTTAATTCCAGAGCCACAGGGAAGCTGTTTCATCTCTATCCCATTCCTTTGTCCCCTCATTGACTGAAAAAGGAAATGTATCTTACCATAATATTATTATGCCTCTCATTCATGATAGTACCAACTTTCAGATAAGCGTGGGTGATTGTTTTTTCACAGGGAGTTCTCTCTAACCTAGCAGATCCTACACAGGGGTATCCTTTCAGAAGCAGCCCTTAACCTCAGTTGTGACACTAGGAAATTAGGAAATAGTGTATAAAGCATTCCTAGCATTCAACTAGTCAAAAGTAAAATATTCCCAGATAATTAAAAAATGCAACCGATATCTATCGGTTGCTAAAACACATATGGACCAAAAAAAAAAAAAAAAAAAAGCATACCTCATAATTTATTAATAATAATATTAGTATTTTTTTCTCTCTAAAAGATTCTCTATAAAACCTACCCTCATGATTTTTCTTGTGTCCTCCAGATCTCTCTTTGGAAACAAACTTGCTATATGAAGGCAAGAATATTAGTCTTACATTTAAGCTTCTTAAAAAAAGAAGATTTCTGGATGCTTTTTTCATCCAGAAGAATGGGGAAATGTTTATCAAAGCACACCTCAGAGATAATGCTTAACCTCCCAAGCAGAGCTAATCGTTAAAAGAAACAATAAGAGATTCTATTTGAATTCAACTCTTCAAAGATAGAATTGATATTAAATATTGCTGTTTTAAAGGGCTATTTCCAGATGTAAATTACTCCTTTGCCCAAGAACAAATGTGCTACATTTTTTCCCAGCTCTTTAATACTCTAATTAGTCTTCCAAATAAAGAATGACAATTGGACACCAGCATGTGTAGACATCATCCTGCCAGCCTAATTTTTCACATCTTAACTGTTTTCAAACCTTTGGAGCAAAACTTATGAATATATTAAGGTGAAGTTTCAAATATCAATTAATAAGGACGATGAATTGTTTCATCTCTTAGAAAAGTAAGTAGAGTGCTTAACGCCATAATGGTTAAATAGACTTTAATTCATGAAATAAACGTTCATTTAATGTAGCATCCTTAGGCACTTTTGAAATGAGGGAAGAAATGAGGACAAGAAAAGCAGAGCACATGAGATTTTATGACCGACAAAGTTTTTGGCAGTACAGTCAACACAAATTGATTGAGATAGATACTCTTAAATGGTATGATCTTCAACCCAAAAACAAATTAAAAAAAAAAAACAAACCCAGAAATCAAAACCATAGGACAAACCTAATGAAATATTTTAAATGTCTTAAGATACTTTAGGTAAATGTATCAATGATGGTTATCTTTAGGTGATCACATTACAGATTTTCTTTTTCCAATCTTTAGCTTTTTTCCAACTTTTTTACAATAAGCACTTTTTTATAGTGAGAAAAGAAACCAATAAGCCCTATTTTCAAATAGGCATTTTCCCTGCAATAAAGAAATTCCATGTGTTAAATACCATGACATATAATCACATCATAATATCATAATAATGCAGGTGCTTCAAAAATTATATTAAACTTTTGGAGACCCTGGAAGTAAGAATCCCTCATAGTATCTAGAATAGTAAGGAAATATTACAGGGAATTTAGAATTGGTTCCAAAGAATGACAAGTGTACTTACTTCTTATTTGCAGAAAGGGGATGATGAGAACACCTCTGGCTAAGAGATATGATTAAGGAGTGTGATTAATTTGGCTTGGATGAAGAGGGGCAAAAGGTCAAACATTTTGTATGCCACCACCATTGTCATTACAACAGCTGGTAATTTCTCATGCCAAACTATCTACAAGTTGCCATTCTAAAATTATAACTTCTCATCTTATTTAATCCTTATTATACCCCTGTGGGGTAGGTGTTATTATCCACATTTTATAAGTGAGGAAACTGAGGCACAGATTGAGCCACTTGCCCAAAATAACAATGAACAATTCTAGAAATGATTATCAGTTCAATGAGAATATTTTAAGGATCAAATGTACCCTATTAACATCTACCAAACAAGAACTATTTGTTCACTCACTGCTATACATTTCCTATTATTGTCTCATCATGCATACCATTTTCAAACTCAAAAGCCCAAAGTCATTGTTGATTATTCCTCCTCTCTTGTTGTCTATAAGCAGTTATTTCTTTGGAAGCTCTTCGCATTAATTCTTTGTCTCCTTCTCTTCCTATCCCACTCAAGTACAAGTGGCTGTGCCAGGATTCAGGGGCTGGGCTGTCTGTACGAAGCAGGACTATTGCGCTTCTGCCTCTTTGGAGAAGTTTATATGTTAGCCTGACAGCAAAGCCATCAAGGCAGCAGTGTGAGAACTCAGTCCTGTAGCAGTGTGGAGGACAGCTCAGACTCAAGACAGAGTGTATGGAAGTTCCAGATGGAATGATGAGAACCAAAACCCAGGCAGTGGCCATGAGGATGGAAAGGAGATGGGCTCTGAGATCTACAGGAGATCCAAGATATACTTAAGAGATTGGATCAGCAATGTAGTAGGAGTCCTTTGATGTGAGAAGAGAAAGTGGACACGGATGTTGATGACATGAACTAAGAAAAAAGTTAGAAAGAAATTACTTTTATTTTAGGAAAATGTTTTTCAAACTCAATGAGCTGAAGGGCAAAGCTTCAGAGTAATAGCAGAAGCTATTATGATTACCTCATTTACACCAAGGAAATATCCAGAGAAGATGTTCTCTTTTCATGATCATCAATCGAAAAAGTATCTACTCTACATAAAGTACCCTAGAAAAATGCACAGATTTCTTTAAAAAGGGAGATGTGCTTTCTAACCCCCACGAGCTTCGGTGTCTGGTTGAAGGAAAGGAGATGAACGGAGAAAGGAAAAATTTGGAACAAATGAAGAATGTAAGGATCCTGAGGCATTTTAAAACAAATGGATGAAGGTACAACCTCACCCTTGAGGGGGATGGATGATGTATGCATGGTTGCAATAGGGAGGTATTCCAGAAGCTGCGGCATTTATTGTCTTTTAAAAGCCTGGAGAGAGGAAAAGATAATGTTTACTTGAGAAATAGTAAACTTGACTATTTGGGGGTCTTAGAAAAAGTGGGTGGAAGTGAATCTTTGGGGGGTAGCAAATTTGCAAAGAGCTTGAAGGCAGAATTTGGGGTTTGAGTGGTAGACAATAAACACTCAACAAGGAATTGGTTTGTTTCTGTTTTTTCTCTTGTAAAGTACCTGTTTTTTTGCTTGTTTTTTCTTCTGTTGGGTTGTCTGTTTTATCATATTGTTTGGTAGGAGTTCTTGAAAATATTTTGGATGCTAGGGTTTCGTTGGGTACGTGTTGCAAATACCTTCTCCCATTCTGAAGCTTGTCTTTTCATTTTTTATGTGGTGTCTTTGGATAAAACTTCATCTTAATTAACATTATTTTCTCATTTTAATTTTTGTCTGAGCTATCTATCTCTTTTGTTGTTAGTGCTTCTAGTGGTTGTTTAAAGAACTCTTGGTAACCCTCCATTTAATGAAGAGCCTTTCCTGAATCACCTTCTAAGCCATTTTTTTGTTTCACTGTTCACATTTAGATTTTAATTTTATTTGGAATTATGTGCATCATGTAAGATAGAACTGGAGTCCCTTTCTTTGTTTTTTCTTGTATGGAAACCTATTGTCTCATCAAGGAGTTTTTGTTTTGTTTTAAAGATTGACTTACTTATTTTAGAAAGAGAGAGTGAGTGGGCACATGTGAGGGGGAAGAGGGGCAAAAGGAGAAGGAGAGAGTGAATCTCAAGCAGACTCCCTGCTGAGTGCAAAACCTAATGCAGGGCTCAATCCCAGAACCCTGAGATGGTGACCTAAGATAAATCAAGAGTCAGCCACTTAATGGACTGAGCCACCTGGGTGCCCCTCTCATCAAAAATTGGAGGAAAATATATCATCCATCAGAAGGGAACACACACTCTGAATTCCTCTCGCTCCCTCTAGATGAGCTTCCTAAAAACAAACAAACAACATTTCTGTCCTTTCTATCATACTTCTAATCCATGAGGAGGATTGATCTCTTATCTAATAGGCAGATTTGAAAAAGAGATAAACATGGCTTCTCTTCCAGCTTCTGCAATTAATCCAGACTCACTCAGACCTGTGCTAAACATAGTGCCTGGATACACTATAGACCTACCAAAAATGTCTTTACATATACCATCCACATAAAAGTCTTGCAGAATAATTACTTGTGATACTCTGTGTGAACTTTTCAATTCTGTTCTATTTTGGGTTTTTTTAATGACCAGTTGTAGTCTTCTAAATTGATATCAAAATATACTAATGGGCCATGATTCAAAGTTTCTTTCAAAGCACATTCTAGACCTCTCCCTCTACCTTATCCTATCATCTAAAAAACAAACAAACAAACAAACAAACAAACAAAAACCTTCTTAGTTCTAGACTCCCCTCCCCACTATACCTGCTGATTTTTGAATTTTTGAATTTGGGCTTTCTTCTCCATCCCTACTCCTGAAACTATAGTATATGTTCTAATCATTTCTCATTTCTTACCAAGACTATTTTGATAATACAAATAAGAGGAACATAATATCAATAGTAGTAATTCTAGAAGCTACATTCATAAAGAGCTTACTACTTAGCAGAGGCTGTTCACGTAGTAACATTTATTTAATGCAAACAATACCCAAGTTTATTCTCTCCACATTGGTCTCCTTACCTCTAGAAATGCTGATTCTTTCCTCCATATCTGCTCTAAACTACTTCTAGTGTGATCTTTTAAAATTATACTTAGTGGGGCACCTGGGTTGCTCACTCAGTTGAGACTCCAACTCTTGGTTTCGGCCCTGTATTCAGTAGGGAGTCTACTTGAGCATTCTCTTCCTCTCCCCTTCCTGCCCCACCCCACTCACAGTATCAGAAATATATTAATGAGATGTTTAAATATTTTAAATAATATTTTACTTTATGGAGTAAATGACATGCTATAGTGGTATTCTTAATCGTGAGGATATACAAGAAGCTTGGAATATATTACACTCTAACGCATTACTAGCTTGGAAGCTTCTCAGGGCCCCTCAAGTGTCTCTTTCTATTCTTTACATTGCCCATGCAATCCAGATTCCTTCCATGTAATTTGCCTTTTCCCTTCATGTCTAATGAATGGATGGCTCGATTGATTACAGGACAAAATGAGTAGCTTATTAGAACTTAAATCATTTGGGCTAAAATTGTGATGGTTTTAATAATCATTTGCAAACACAAATGATGACTGAAACAGGTCATTAGTTCCATAAGAAACACATGTGTGGAAAAAAGGAGGGGAAAAAAAACAAAACAAAACAGGGCTGAGAGTCCAGAAAAAGAAGGATGTCATGAATATGTTCCTAGATAAAGAATATCTAGACAGGTGGGCAAAAGTAACAATAAAGAAAACATATCTCGTTTCAAGGAGGTAGGAAGAGCTTCTTTTTTATTTTATTATTTCTCAAATAGTGGGAACTAGAATACTTACATTACCACACATGAAACAATTAATGATATAATCTTAACATTTCTTCTCATCCTTGGTAATGGATTTATTTGATATGTAAATTATACTTATTTACCACTCAGGTCTAGCTTTTTTGCTTGATTTTCAAGGTCTTCTATAATATTGACCAATCTGATATTTCCAAGCTTATTTCCTCCAACTCCTCACCTCAAAACCTGGACTCTACTCGAGAGTCAAGAGTCTAGTCTGGTCAAGGAGTGTCCTCAGTGTCTACTAAACACACCCTGTTCATTAGTGTACCCTTTTCTGGAGACAGTTATGCATTCCACATTATGCTTACTACAACATTGGATACATAGTAGAAATTCAGTAAAACTGGAGTGCACCCAGCAAAGTAAGTTAACATGCATTTTAAAAATCTATACTATTTACCCAAAATTTGCCTTGTATGATTAGAAGATGTAGATATAGACTACGTAGAATCTGTTCTCAAGGAGTGAGCCATTTTTCTTAAAAAACATAAAAATTCAAAACTTCACATAAAAATGATGCTACATAACAACCTATAATTTTTTTTACCTTTGTGGTTCTTGGTATAAGATTCAACTATCTATCCCCTTGGTATCTATTAAGTAGCTCCTTCAAAAAGTGTCATGATTATTTTACGTACCCTTCAGCATTTAGGTCGGTGCCTTATGCACTCCCCAAACAATTGATACATGCTGAATTGACTTGTGTTGTGCAGACCAAGTATGCCTTAGGTATTAAAAGAATGGGAAGATCAATGTTGGGATGGAGTAGTCAGGATTTTTTAACAAGGGATCTTAATTTCCTCTTAAGCCATGTCTTAATATATAAACAGAGTGGTTCACCATGGTGGAGTAGCAAGGACATTGGTTTTGAAGCCAGTACATAGGCATTTAAGAGCTGGTTCTGCTAACTGCTAGCTGAGTGACCTTATTCCAGTCACTTACCTTGAATCTCAGCCTCTATGACTTTGAAATAGGGATTAAGAAAAATCGTCTTCCTGTTTTATAGGGTTTTTTAAACATCAAATTAAAGATCTATGGTGAGGGGATTCTATAATACTATACAGATGTATGTTACTTTACTCTCTACTATTTAAATTCCTTTGCAGCTAGATGAGAGCACGAACCTGCTAGAAAAATATTCGAGAAACAGTGATCCACAATGCAATATCAGCCTGGCCAACGTGAGTGTGTTTTCATAGGAATCACCCTGAGCCAGAAATATTTTATAACATCTTTAATGGCACAGATGAATTTGGGAGGAGCTCAGTAAATTATTAGTGGCACCGAGTTGAGTGGGAAGCTTAGCAACTTGGAGAAGATAATTATAATTTTAAATGACTTGAAAATAAACAAATAATGAGAATAAAAGCTTAATCAGAACAAGAAAAGGGGAGAACAAACTGTACAGAAATGATGGTAAGACCTGGTCATGGGCAAATACAGCATAAACAAAAGACAGGATTATAGAGGATCATATATAAGTCACCAATGCCATGTTAATGATTAAAAATGTGTGGATAAAAAGCTGGAATAAATAGGATTCTAGCATGTGGGAGTTACTAGACAGTCTTCCCATCATGCTCAGGATTTTATCATTTTGAAAAGACTTATCAAACACCTACTGGATGCAAGGCATAGAAATGTCGGGAAAAATGTGTCTGATTTAAGGCCTTGAAACTAAGGAATGAACTCCCTGGATAGGATTCCAAGAGAAGAAGCAAAGTGATTCGTTGTTTGCAAAGTCTCTGAGTGGAAGTTAAAGGATAAGGTTTATTTAGAACTGAGAAGAGAAAGCAGATATGCAGAGGTTAGGTGTGATTAATAAGTATCTGAAATGACAGGAAAGAATGTATAGATAGAGTAAAAGAACAGGCACTGAATCTGCCACAGGAAGGGTTTATCCTGGATAATGCCAAGAAGCTGCCTTTTTACAGTACCATCATCCTGCCAAAGAAAAATTTCTTGTCAGTAGCATTGCGGACAATTGCTTGTTACTAAATGCTGTTGCATATGGGTAAGAGCAAAGTGTATGTTTGTTGAAATTTCCTGCTGCACCGAATTTTTTCCAAAGTCAGTGTATGAATGCTTCAGTGATTGTGATGTCTTTATCTTTTCTGATTTTCCACATTCTGTTCTGCTATCCAAGCTGGAAGGCTGAGTCATTCTTGATTTTTACCCCCTACCTTACTCCAAACACTCAATTAAACAGTGAGCATGGCGATTGTTTTTTCTCTCCTATACTCCTCTCAGGTTTTTGTCTTCTCTTCCCTTACACCTCGAGAGTCTTCTCTGGGGTTCTCTCACCTGGACAATTTTAACACTTTCCTCATTGGTATCTGTGCTTAGAGCTGGGGCCCTCGCAAACTGTTCTTATATCCAGGCATCCAGTGACATAGCTAAATGCAAATCTGAGCTATTAAACTTAGTTCTGAAACTGTCTTCCCACCATATTCCTGATTATGTCATTCTGAAAAACACTTGTGAAACACCTGCAGAACCGTCGCAAAGTGGTAAAGAACAGTGTCTGATCTGAAGCCTTAAGCCCAGGTATGTATGGACTCCTTAGATAGATCCCAAGAGAAGAAGCAAGATTCTTCAATAGTGCCCCATCTCCAAAAAGTTAAGTCCAAGCTTCTTAACGTACACGCCTCCCCTTGACCTGGCCCCTCCCACCATCCTGTCTCAGCCCTTGCTTCTCTCTTCCCCACATTTATGCTCCATCAAAATGCTTTCCTGGTCCCTTGCTTTCATTTCCACTGACCTCTCCTTCTGGAAAGCTCTTCCCCCATTCTTTGCCAGGCTAAATCCTTATAGTTTCTGCACAGAATGTCTCCCCTCACCCCTGATTTAAGATACTCTGTCAGGGTCTTATTGCCCATAAATCTGTCTCTTAATTACCTGTTTAGGTGATTTCTGCAATAAGAATCAGTCCTAGGCCCTCCTTCAGTGCAGGTCCTAGGACTTATTTCTTAAGTCTTCTACATTCTCTCACAGATCCTGATAAAAGTAGACCTAACATGAACTTTTAACAGTTTTTTTAAAAAAAGAAGAAGAAGAAGAAGGGTCTCCTGGGTGTGTCTCAGTCCGTTAAGTATCTGCCTTAGGCTCAGGTCAGGATACTAGTGTCCTGGGATAGAGTCCCATATCTGGCTCCCAGGGAGCCTGCTTCTCCCTGCCACTCCCCCAGCTTGTGCTCTCTCTCTCTCTTACAAATAAATACATAAAATCTTGAAAGAGAGAGAGAGAGAGAGAAAGAAAGAACAAAAGAAAGAGAGAGAAAGGGTTCATAAAGGTGGGCAAGCTAGACACTGGCCAGCCTCCCTCGCTGTCGTGGTGTCACAGGGGCCTTTATTAGTCCCACCACAAAGCCTTTGCATATGCCATACCTCTGTCTGGAGTTCTCCCTGTCCTCTTCAGCACATTGCTCTTTTTCGGTTTGATCCCCCTTTTATGAAGAAAATCTAAACTCTGTGGTATAGACAGCTCTCCTTACGGCCAGTAGGCTTTCATCGAACTGCAAACCTCCTTACGGCATTTCCAAGTTTACAATTATACCGTCACCACATTCATGGCTCTCCCCCTACATGGCAAGCTCCATGAAGGCTGGGATGGGAGGCTACCTGAGCTACTGTTGTATCTCCAGAACCCATGGTACATGTTAAATAAATGTTTGTGGAGTTAATAAGTTCATGTGGAACATACAGAGGTACATAATAAATTTTGTTGAATAAAAGTTTGATTTTGGTGATATTTAAAATAAACTAAAAAATCAAGTATAAAGTATAATTCTTTTACACATTTTAAAATGAGTCGCTCTTGCTTGATTTTGTTTCATCTTTTCATAAATATGGTTTATATTTATTTTATTAATATAGTTTATTTTTATCCTCAAAGTTTGGTATGGAGGGATAGATTAATACTTGATTTTAGCATCCTCTAGTTCAGAAACATGATGGTTAATTAGTTTATTTAGTAATCTGCCAAATCAGTAAAAATTTAACACATGTTTTTGATACAATTTTCTGGAATAAAAAAATAAATGCAATGCTTATTAAATAATGAGGATAATATGAACTTTCAGTGATGCAAACAGGTTGATTATAACTGTAAACCACATGCTTATATACTTTGGACTTTTACAGCTTTTAATTTATCAAAGGAAATAATTAGCACACTTTGTGGCAGCCAGTGATGGAATTTATTCATTTGGAAGTCTATGGGTTTCCTGTCATTAAAACTACATCATGTCCTTCCTTTTCTATTAAACTTCCACTGAGGGCAGTAAGAAGTCACTAAAAGGAAATGAAGAGTTTTTTTGGCAATGTTCTTGTACAATGATTTAATACTCTTAGAAGATAGCAAACCCATAATGTATGCCAACAAGCGTATTATATAGGACGAGGGGCCCAATTACCACATTGTTTCCTTTATTTGAAGTTTTGCTGTGACTCAATTCATTGTGATTTATAAAGTCTTGGCAATACATTTATTTTCTTTCTGCAGGTTAGTGCATTTCTTGGTTTCCATTTGTAATGTTTCACTGCAACAAAGGAATACATTTAGATTTCAGGAGCACTGTATACAGATTTGCATGTCCAAGGATATAACTTTTTTCTCCAGGTGATCAAGGGCATGTCATTATACGTAGTGTCACTGTAGTTAAAGCTCACACACACATTTGTTTTTCCTCACTGAAGTTTTTTTGTTTGTTTGTTTTCTTTGTTTTTTTGTTTTTTGATGAGATAAATAGTAAACTCTCATCTCTCTTCTGTTTAAATAGTACAAAGGTTTAATCTTGACTCTGTTCCAAATGCTAGAGCCATAGCGCCTAACAAGCTTGATCCTGTTTGTGAAGGCTGAAATGAAATGCTTGTTTTCCTCAGGTTTAAAATAGGCCTGTTGGAGAGTCAGAATTAGCCTCTCACCCCCAGGAGTGGGTGGTCCTTTAAAGCCATAATCAAGAGACACTGTCGGTCATGGTTTTTTCAACTCTGACAAAGCCGCGCAGGTGAAGGGACGTCATGTAATACATGAAGGCTCTGTTTGGCCTGACTAGAAACACAACAGTTGATGAATAGGCGTCACAGTAGCTCACGTAGCCCTTTCACGTGGCATTTGCTAAGAAACAAAATGCTTGTAGTTCTTAAAATCATGGAAATGGGCAACAGTCTACACCAAGAATGTCCTCCGTTCTGACGCAGAAATACTGAACTGCGAATTCACTTCCCAGTCTTTAGGTGGTCCCATCACAAATGTATTAGGACAGGTATAATGGTTTTGCAATTTATTTATCAATTTGCTTTAGAATAATTTTAGATTTACGGAAAAGTTGTAAAAACGAGACTCAAGATTCCTTTTGTCCAGTTCCTCCCACTTCTAATATCTTATAATACCATGGTATGCTTGTCCAAACTAAGAAACTGACATGGAGTACATCAATTTTAAGAAATAATAATTTCTGTAATAGGGATATTGTTTTTTTAAAAAATGGCGTTGGCTTCACACATAGAACACTTTACTGAATTTCTAGAGACAAGCCGTTAATTTCAACACTTTTATCTGAGCTACTTAAACCAGATACTGATACTGCTGCTGAGTTTGCAAATTAAGATGTAAGATCAGAGCCTGGTGAGATTGTCATATTGTCTCCTTTAATTTGGAAAAGTAGAACGAGGCTAGAGAGAGACTCATAAAACAGACTTTACGACTCTCTTCAAGGCAGATATAGAAGCCCACGCTCCAATCCCTTCTCCCAGCTTCTGCAATTACATTTCCGCAGGAAGAAAGAGAAGGAATTAGAAACAGGATAATGTAGTCTTAAATCACCATTCTTAGCCTTTGCCTTCTTGTGGGAGTCCTGAATTTTTATAACATGGCCCTCATATTGTATAGTGTGACACAACAGAAAACACAACTTGTTTGACCCTTCCTCAATAAAAAATCATTTTGTTTGACATCCTATAAAACCTGTGCGTGAGCCTATACTAAGCTCTTGTGTCTCCTTCAATTGGCAAAAGAAAAACATTGTAAACATTTACAGTAAAGCTAAAGTTCTCTTTCAGCATAGTTCAGAAAGAGCTAGTAATTTCGCATTTCTGGGTAACGACATCCAAAGTCAGAGGCCGGCTATCAACTCCTTACACTAAAACAAATTGCAAGGGTGACACAAGGGGACATTAAAGATAAAGTCCTGAATGGAAGAATGTTTAGAATTAAAATGTTCCTCCTAGAATAAGGACATAATGTGATTAAGTCTCTTGCACAATTCTAAGCTCTGAGTAATGATGAGCTGATAACCCAAACTGCAGATCTTGACATCACTGGGAGTAGATGTTGGGTGTAACGCATTACAGTGTTTTTCCCCCAGAAAGCACAGGACAGTCACAAGCGGTCACCTTCAACACTTATCCTGGGCATCAGCCCCACCAAGAGAGCAGCCCTGTGTATCTAAACGTATGTGGGAGGAGCCTCACAATCTCTGCTCCCCACCGGATTATGATAAGATAAATCCGGATGCCTTGAAGAGTCAGGAGGATTCAGGACTCAATTAGTTTAGCACAGTTCCTCCAAGGGTTTGCACTCTCTAATGCTAACAAACGAATACAGAGCCAACAATAACATACTCATATTAGGACACTGTTTTCCATAAAATATTTCATAGCAGTATGTCATGCAATACCTTGAGATCTGCAAAATTTAAGACAAGGTGAAGATGGTATTCTAAGATTTCACCTCTCATTTCCAAGCCCTATTTCTAAGGTCCAGAAAGACTTCTGCCCTTCAAAATGAAGGGAAATAATGATAAAATTAAATATTACATCTAATTAATGTATGAAGATGCAACTACCTCCTGTAATAGACAAGGGCGCCAAAAACGATGTTTTCAAGGGGGACTTTTAAATACAAAGAAAATGCCATGATCTGTATTTTCTTCACAAGCTCGTATGACTTAGAATATAATTAAGGAGACTGAGCTGAGTTCACACTGAAAGCAGAGAATGGAGAGAGGAGATGGAAGACGGGATATCAGCAAGTTTGGAAGATGAGAATAACACAAAGAAGAACAAGGCAAAGGTGGAGCAGGTGGTTGCCAGAGGAGGGAAGAATAAACACAACTTGAGTCCAGAAAAATTAGGGTAAACCAAGGAATGCATACAGAAGCATCGAACTCTGCAGGGAGCAGCCTGAGCTGAGTGGCGAGGACTAGGAGAGTAACGTAGACCACAGTGAACCTGGGCCTCTGCCATGGAGACTCAGAGGAGGGATCGGGATTCATTTGTACTGCCAGGAAGCACCAGTTCCCGGAGGAGGAGAATGTGACCATGAGGCTGTGCCTGAGACCCCTAGATTCAACCTTGGAGCTGCCCTTATGGTGGATGTCTTCCAAGTAAGTGTGGGCTTAGGGGGGTCAGTGATGTTTGGATAAGAGTCGGAGAGGTCCATTCTTACTGCAGAGTATTGTTGTAAGGTCAGAAACGACCACAGTAGGGGACTCTTGCCTCTGAGACAGTGACACCAATAATATTCTTCTGAATTTACGGTTGTAAAGGGCTTTATGCACAATGTAACTTTTCTATTAAAAAATATAATTAAAGCAGAGCACTTATCAAAGGTAGAAAATCTGGGTTTTATCATGACTACTGGTCTTCTACTCTACATGGTCTTCTTAGATGTTTTCCTAAATCTTCCATGACTCGGTTTATTCTTTGAGAGAGAGAGAGAAAGAGGAAAGAGAAAGTTTAGCAATAGCTATTTTGCATCATTGGAACTAAATCTAAGTTTCTTTTTTTTTTTTTTTTTTTAAAGATTTTTTTTATTTTTTTTGGAGAGAGAGAACAAAAGTAGACAGAGAGGCAGGCAGAGAGAGAGAGAGAGAGAGAGCGAGAGAAGCAGGCTTCCTGCTGAGCAGAGAGCCCGATGCGGGACTCGATCCCAGGACCCTGAGATCATGACCTGAGCCGAAGGCAGCGGCTTAACCCACTGAGCCACCCAGGCGCCCCCTAAATCTAAGTTTCTACCATCAATATACAGTTAAATCAGATACTCTGCAGCAAAACCAGACTCACAAAAACAAGATTTTGTTTTTTGTTTTTTTAATTTCCATGAAAGGAAGTAAATTGAGAAACCAAATCCAGTTTGGTTTACACCACAGTGTAAGTTAACAAAAATATAATACTTTCCTAAGGGAGAACCTGGGAGCTCAGCTGGTTAAGCATCAGGTCATGATCCTGGGGTCCTGGGATCAAGTCCCCTGCCCAGCAGGGAGTCCAATTCTCCCCCTGCCCCTCCCCCCACTCTCTCTCTCTCAAATAAATAAATAAAATCTTTAAAAAAAAATTAAAACCTTCCTAGGGTTTTCAGTATAATATACTATAATACAAACATGATTTTTTTAATTTAATTTTTTTCAGTGTTCCAAAATTCATTGTTTATGCACCACACCCAGTGTTTCATACAATAGGTGCCCTCCTTAATACCTACCACCAGGCTCACCCAACCCCCCACCTCTCCCCCTCCAAAACTCTCAGTTTGTTTCTCAGAGTCCACAGTCTCTGATTTTTACAATTAAGTAGCTAGTTCTCTAAATAAGAGAAAATGAATTGGTGCCCTAGAATAAAATGCTAATCACATATATACAATGCTGACATTTTTTTTCTCTGAATACTGATGTACAGAATTCTATGCTTAAAAAACTTATAAAATATTTAAAAGAGGAAATTTAGAATTCTTTTGTGGAACCCAGGTCCTAAAGCATGCTGTGTGGCTGTCTTAAAGAAAAAGAAAAATAATCCTTCATCAATTATGGTGAAGGATCCCCAAACTGAAACACATGTGGATGAAGTCCATTCAAGTGACCAGCCCACAGTGGTCTGGTCAGGAGCTGGGGGTGGTGAGGAGATAAATGGCTTACATGATTGATTTCAACCAAGACTAAAACCTTAGAGGACAATTACTGGATTTACTTACTGTTTGTTTACGCAACATTTCAGAAATTGGCAAAAAAAAAATGTTTATAAAGTTGAAGAGGTGTATGGCAGCTGAGAAGTTGATTCTCTAGGTAAGTGATGTTTTTTCCCAAAATGTCTTTTCTGAATTTACCTTAGCTGGTACCAAGCATTGGAAATCTTCCTTGGTGAAATTCGCAACCATAAAATTAACAAAGTGATTATGAAAAATACTGCTCAGTATATGTTTCATATATATATGTATATATATTATATATATATATATGCACATGCACATGCACACACACACACACACACACACGCACACACAGATTTCAAAGTCCTGGTATTATAAAAGAGATTCTTTATATTATTTAAGCCACCCTATATTTACCTTTTATTATCTGACATGTTTCCTTTTCTCAAAAAACAGAAAATTCAAAAAATAAGATAAAATAAAAGACAGAAAATTATTTCCATGTTGTCCAAGAGAAGTAGTACATCTAATTAATGTATTGTCTTCTTCTCCTATAATTGACAAATGCTAAAAGCTTTATCAGTCTGGCACCGAAAATGATGTTGTGTCAGGGTTTTCCCAGACTGCCTTGTCTGAAAAGCTACATGAAAAGCTTTAATGATCATATATTAGGTGGGAACTTTAACCTTCTTTGTACCAGGTCAATTGAGTAGGTAATTGGAAAAGTCAGTTCCACTTGTAATCCATTCAAAGGGAAACTTAGATTCACACAGAATTTAGTTTTCAGTCATAGAAATAGTGCAGAGCTGCATAGAGAAACAAGATGAAACACAATAATTCTCAACATGACACTCCATTTATTTCACTGTGTTAAGGTTTAAATAATGAAACAACAACAAAGCACAGATCAGACACACACACAAAAAACTTTTTACAAATTTGCTATTTTCTTCATCTGAACATAGGAGAAAATAAATTGAATTGAAAACTAAATATAAATAATAGTCTTTGAGAATTGATGGTGTGCCTGGCACCATTTTCAGCTTTTCACAAAAATCATCTTGTTTAACTCAGAAGAACCAATAAGAAAAGATTCTTATGATCACACAATAGGTAATACATGTTCTGTGGAGCTGCTGGAGGTCAGAGCTTACTGCCAGTTGCCTCTCTTACCTCTACCACTTATTAGCTGGGTGGATTAATCCAGCTCAGTACGTCCAGTTTTCCTGTTTTGAAAATGGAAATGATATCAGCATCTACCTGGTAGGACGCTATGAGAAACAGACACAACGGTTGGCTCCTACCTACAGATAGAAGCGTTTTTGTTGTAATTGTTGCTATTTTACAGATAATGACATAGAGTGTAGAAGAGGTTTTAGAATATGCCCCAAATTGCAGAGTTAAGTGACAGAACCAACGTGTGGACTTTTCTGTCCTACAGGAGCCTGCAGATAGTAGGAAGAATAAGACAGAGAAAAAGGAAATGCACCACTTGAACTGCTTTGTGAGTGGGAAATAAGGACATTACACAGATCGCAGATGAAAAATGCAAGAGGGGACTTCCAATTCAACAGGGGGCTGCATGGAAGGAAGACATGGCATTGGCCAAGACATGTGCCAAGCATGACGTGGGCATGGTGGGGCATACATGACAGGCTGTGTGACAGATCTGGGAGCTGACTATGAAAGCAGCTGTCACCTCCAAGAACGACCACGTTTTTGTGGGAGCCATTAGGAGGATGATTGAAGCAAAAATGGAATCCAAAAAGCCAGTTCTTCACATTCCAAGATTCGCAGCATTCCAAAAATCTATACCTATCATTATAAACATATGCTTATCATTGTAAATGAGTCCCTTTGTGTAATACCTATGGTGACTTCAAAAATAGTGGAAAGAGTCATCTTCACCAGTTCAGGCCACTGTAACAAATTACCATATACTAGGGGGCTCAAACAACAGAAATTTATTTCTCACAGTTCTAGAGGCTGGAAGTCCAAAATCAAGGTGCCGGCCAATTTGCTTCCTGGTGAGAGTCATCTTTCTGGTTTGTAAGTAGATGACTAATCATTGTATCCTCATGTGACAGAAAGCGTGACAGAAAGCACAAAGAAGGAAAGCAAGATCTCACCTATTTCTTCTTATAAGGGCACTAATCCCATCACAGGGCCCCACCCTCATGACTTCATCTAACCCTTATTCCTCCCAAAGGCCCCAGCTAAGAATACTTTCACAATGGGAGTTAGGCTCGAACATATGAACTTTGGGAGGACACAGATATTCAGTCCATAATGGAGGACTTCAAATTTCATACACTTTTCTATCAGATGCTAATAAATATCATTTAAGGTAAACTGAAAGACAAATTACATTCATAGTAAAAGCACTTAGATTCCACTGTAGAGGAAATGAATTCCTTTTCTTATATTCTGTCTACAAAATTTGACAACTGAGAAAATTTCATATAAGCTAGTGTTCACAATGTGTACAGTCCTCACATTCTTTAGTAAACGTCAATACACAAACAATGTACTGTACTCTGATAACTGGCAACCCAGATTGTTGAGTTTCTAAAGGAAATCAAGCTTTTGTCTTATTCTCATTGTTTTTAGGATGAAAACAAAGTTCCTGTGCACAGCCAGTGAGGTCTGCCATGGCCTGGCCCCTGCTGGTCTCTACAGCTATATCAGGCACCCCTCATGCCTTGTGTTCCAACCATAGGAGCCTCTCTCAGTTCAAATGCCACATGGTCAAGGAAGTCTTTTGCAAATCCTCAGGTAAAAGAATCTCCTAAGTCAAGTGGTGTTCTTTTTTAAAAGATTTTATTTATTTATTTATTTATTTATTTATTTATTTATTTATTATTTATGTACTTATGTATTTATTTATTTATGTTTGATAGAGAGAGAGAGCATGAGCATGAACAAGGGGAAGGGTGGAGGGAGAAGCAGACTTCCCACTGAGCAGGGAGCCCAATATGGGGCTCCATCCCTGGACTCTGGGATCATGACCTGGCTGAAGGCAGACTCCTAACCAGTTGTGGGACCCAGGCTCCCACAAGTGGTGTTCTTCATCCCCTTTTTGATCTTCCTCTTCCTTTTCCTCATTCTTCTTCTCTTCTTTCTCTTTTCTTCTTTATTTTTTTTTTATTTTATGCTATTCTTTTAGATTTTATTTATTTATTTGACAGACAGAGATCACAAGTAGGTAGAGAGGCAGGCAGAGAGAGAGAGAGAGGAAGGGAAGCAGGCTCCCCGCCCAGCAGAGAGCCCAATGCGGAACTCAATCCCAGGACCCTGAGACCATGACCTGAGCTGAAGGCAGAGGCTCAAGCCACTGAGTCGCCCAGTCGCCCTCTTCTTTCTTTATGTGTGCTCTAATATAACCCTATTCTCTCTTTTTTCTCCTTAATTCATTCATCAAACAACTGTACAGCAATTCATAACTGTCTGAAACTGTTCTACACACCAGGAATACAACAGAGAAGGAAATAAACAAAGAATACCCCTGCTTTCAAGATTTCCTGCGTCATTTGATTCACATCTTCGTTCTGACTAGACTATAAATTCCCTGGAGCCACTGGAGGATAAAATGGTACTATTCACACTGCTGTGTTCCCAGATGCTTGGATAGAGTCTGGCTCATAGGAGGCATCTAATAAATATTTACTGAATAAGTTTAAAATGAATGAAATCTAAAATTAGCTTACATACTCTAGAAAATAATTTAAGACAATATGAAAATATAAAAGTAAAGAGCCTCAACTTAAAGATGTAGAAGACAGGACATTGACCTGAGAAGATACTTCTGTATCAAGACCTTTGAGAATCCCAATCATGTGCATGGTGAACTACTCAATAAAAGCCAAAATCCTGTAGACTTACAGGCACTAGAAACATTGTTAAACTTTCCAAAGAGAAAGAGGAGAGGGAGGGAGGTAGGGAGGCAGGGAGAGAGAGAGAGACTGAGAAAGAGAGAAATGTTCCGAATCATGTTTATAAGTATGTATCAATTTATTCATTAATAATTATTTCATTCCCACCAAGAGCATTTAAGGGCTTGTTTTTCTCCACATCCTTGCCAATACATGCTATTTATTATCATTTTCGAATGTAAATTGGCATAGCCACTGTGGAAATCCATATTAAGTTTCCTCAAAAAATTAAAAATAGAGATACCAAGTGATCCAATAATTCCACTATTTGGTCTTTACCCAGAGGAAAATGAAAACAATAATGCAAGATATGTTTATTGCAACGTTATTTACAATAGCCAAGATATGGAAGCAATGAAAGTGTCCATCAACAGATGAATGAAAAGGAGATGTGGTATACACACACACACACACACACACACACACACACACACACACACACAGGAATATTATGCAGCCATGAAAAAGAATGGGATTGTACCATTTGAGACAACATAAATAGACCTGGAGTATATTATGCTAATAAAATAACTCAAATTGAGAAAGTCAAATAACATATGATACTACACATAAGTAGAGTCTAAAAACAAACAAAAACCCACAAATGAATAAACAAACAAGCAGAATCAGACCTATAAATACAGAGAACAAATTGATGGTTGCTAGAGGGAAGGGAGTGGGGCTTTGAGCAAAATGGGTGAAGGGAGTAGGAGATACAGGCTTCCAGTTATGGAGTGACTAAGTCATGAGAATAAAAGGCACAGTGTAAGGAATACACTCAGTGATATTATAATCATGATATAATGGGACAGATTATAGCTACCCTTGTACTGAACATGGCATAATGTATAAACTTGTCAGATCACTAAGTTGTACACCTGAAATTAATGTAACAGTGTGTGTCAACCACACCCAAATAAAAAATAATAATTATTATTATGTCTTTATCACCTTTAAGTATTATGCACAATGTTAGATGTCTCCAGAGAAACTGTGGTTTCAAGGAGGAGAGCAACACCATTCTTCCTTCCCTCGTTTCATTCTTATCATGGATCCACCTGCTTAGTTTGTTATAGCAGCACAAACACTTGCAAACTCCTACTCATACTCAAACAACATATACTCAATAAAATTTGTGATTGAAGGATAAATTGACAGGCTCCAAGGGTGATACTTGAACCTCACCTAAAAATATTAATTTCCAAATTTTTTGAGTCAATTTATTTTTATTAAAGGTGTTTAATCTCTTAATGATAAATAATTTTTTTTTCTTTCCTGCCTTGGGATTTAAAAAAAAAAAAATATTCCATTGCTTCCTAATATGGGCACCACAAGGGACTCCAGGAGAGATGATGAAAATCTCTTCTCTCGGGGCATCTGGGTAGCTGCATTGGTTAAGTGTTCAACTCTTGCTTTTGGCTCAGGTCATGATCTCAGGGTTGTGAGATCGAGCCCCCCCACCCCCCCACCACCATGTGGGGGTCAGAGTTCATTGGGAACCTGCTTGGGAATCTCTCTTTCTCTCTGTCTCTGCCCCTCTCTCCCTCCATAAAATAATACATAAATCTTAAAAAAAAAAATCTCAATGGATGGTGCAGTTGCTAAGCATTTGACTCTCTATTTTGGCTCAGGTCATGATCATGAAATAATGAGATCATGAGATTGAGCCTAGTGTCAGGCTCTGTGCTCACTGGGGAGTCTGCTTGAGATTTTTTCCCTCTCCCTCTCCCTCTGCTTCTCCCCCTGCTCACTCTCTCTCTCTCTCTAAGGTAAATAAAATCTTAAAAAAAGTAATCTCTTCTCTGGTGGTCTTAAGCACAACTCAGCTCCATGGAGACATCAATCCCTCCTGCCTGTCTTGACACTTTGTTTCTTCCTTTGCTCTGACCACAGACCCTAAGAGTTGGTCACCAGGGAATCCCACAAATAAGGTGTATACGTCTGAGAGACACACATTCTTTAGATATGTATTCCTTTAGAGTTTTCAAACACTTAACTGTTGCCTATTCCAGCTTTACTTCATTTAAAAATAAAAACAATTTGGGGGCACCTGGGTGGCTCAGTTGGTTAAGCATCCTCTTGATTTCAGCTCAGGTCATGATCTCAGGGTCCTGGGATCAAGCCCCATGTCAGGCTCCCTGCTCATCAAGGAGTCTGTTTGTCTCCCTCTCCCTCTGCTCATCCCCTGCCCATGCTCTCTCTCTTATATAAATAAGTATCTTTAAATCAATCAATAAAACCAACTTGGAAGAAGATGAGAAAGAATATCAAAGAAAATCTCTCTTTTTACAATAAAATATTAAAAATGTAATACTGCTGCCAACTTTACCCCCCCAACTCAGGGTCATAATCTATCCTCATGTTTTATATTCTATATTCTTTTTATAATAAATAAAAACCAAGTCAAAACTGCATTAACCATTAGTATGTTTATTTTGTTACATGCATTTTTTATTATACTTATAAATATTTTTAAAATTTATTTTTAAATGAAGTAAACAAGTAGCTAAGAATATATGTAAGAAATCTAGTGCAAAGGGGAATGAAAAATATTAAATTAATATTCATTGGTCAGAGTGAAATTGATATAGGGACATAAAAAAAGCAGAAAGTGAAAAAATGAGTAAACATCCCATGGAAAATATTTCAACTACATCAAGTATCAAAAATTAGAAACAAACAAGAGGCTCACTAAGAAATGACAAGGTTTACTTACCGATAGAAGAGGAATTACAGATGTTGTTAAAATTAAATTAACCAAGGATGGTAAACGGCCAATGCCAAAAACAGACATGAGTTTTCTAAGCCAGAAAGCAAACACAAAGTAAGGAAATCAGGTTCCCACTCATCACAGCAATCAAGAAATCAAAAGCTAAAATATAAGTCATGCCTTCAAATTTCACCTTCATTCAAATCCCAAATACGTTCCTACGGTATTTGGAGATCAACATTCATGAAAAAAAAAAAAAAAAAACAGAAACATAGTTCCAGGAAGATATTTATTTTTGCATCCTAGCTGAGGTACACAAATGTATGGTTATATGGAATTACACAGAAGTATGTAATTTGATTAGAATCATGACAGTTATTATATCAGAATACTTTCATCAATAGTGACAGCATTAGAGCAGTGTCTATACTGATGAAATTCAATAGTCTTCTTAAAAACAAAATTCGGTGGTACGGGGGAGACGCCTGGTCAGCTCAGTCAGTTGAGAATCTGCCTTTGGGTCAAGTCATGATCCCGAGTCAGGCTCCCTGCTCAGCAGGGAGTCTGCTTTTCCCTTTCCTTCTGTTCCTTTCCCTCTCCTTCTCTCTCTCTCTCTCACTCTCTCTCTCAAATAAATAAATAAAATCTTAAAAATTTTTTTTTCCCAACCAGAATATACATCAATGAGTACAGGAGATGACTATTAAGCTCATTTGGCCAGTTTGTTTGTTTATTGCGGTTTTAAATTTAAACATATTCATCAGAAAATTTACTTGAAATGATAATTTTTTAATTATAAAAAGAAAATCATTTCTGAATTCAGGATAAATATGGTTGAGTGGTAACTCAACATATCTTTCTTTTTGCTTTTTTAAATTATTCCCTTGGTAAGGTGAAAGATTATATTTTCCTTAAAGCTGACTATATTCTTGCTGACATAGAAAAACTTTAACATTATATTTAGTATATTTCTTGGTTAGGGAGATAAACAATGGAAGGTTAAGCTTATATACTTGCTGATTTACAGTATACAGTGACTAAAGCTTCCAAAAATTATGTGTTTTGGTAAGATTTAATATATATTTTAATGTAGAATCATTCTACTATATGAAACGAGAGAAACAAAGGTTTATTACAAAAGCAGTTTCAGGGAAAACGTTGTTCACAAAGTAAGTCTTAGTATTTCATAATTTAGAAATAATAAATGTCAGATTAGACCACAGTAGTTTTAATGTGCTACGGTCAAAGTACCTTTTTTTTTTTAAAGATTTTATTTATTTATTTGACAGACAGAGAGATATCACAAGTAGGCAGAGAGGCAGGCAGAGAGAGAGAGGGAAGCAGGCTCCCCACTGAGCAGAGAGCCCGATGTGGGACTCGATCCCAGGACCCTGAGATCATGACCTGAGCCGAAGGCAGAAGTTTAACCCACTGAGCCACCCAGGCGCCCCAAAGTACCTTTATGTTTAGGTAGAGAAGAGTTGACAGAGCAATAAGAATAGGGACCTAAATTAGAAACCTACATAATTTTTCTGGGCCTTAAAAAAAGGACCGATATCTTTCTAAGTCAGTGTGTGCATTTTCATAGCCTGAGCCAAAGATTGTGAAATCCACAAAAGTGAAGTTTTCTAAGTGATTTTCTTAAAAACAAAACAAGAAATGAACAAAACTGGGAAGTAAATATTGAACCAATACGAGCATTAAAGCAAACAAACTTTTCTAACTTCAAAAATCACTTTCCCAATAACCATTTATGCCACAAGTGACATGTGAAATGAAAATAAATTTTACTTGCTTGTGAAAAAAGAAAGAAGACTGAGCGTACTACCACTTGTCTAGAAAGAATACAGGGTTGAACAAATTCAAAGATGACGTACTTTCCATTTTTCAGCTTAATTTCCTTCCATTTGTTTCAGATTTTACTGCATTTATGAAACATCATAGGAGAGTCATCTGATTGTCATTTCATTATTCTTCATTATCAAATGAGCTGAAGGGACCTGACAGAGGATGTAAATTTGTGGGAACAGCTATATAGTGGATCCAAAAATAGCATACAATGTTGCAGAAAACAGAATAGAATTGGTCAGGTCGGCATGGCACCTTTAAGCTGTCATCAACACCCACCAACACACCAAAAAAGGATACATGTACAAACTTACCACTCACACCCAATTTTGAAACAGGTTTGGTTGCATTCTTCCTTATCATCGGTCTCAAATTTTTATTGTCATCTTACAATTCTGTGTGACCATGGCCACAGTTTCCATAACCATCATCTCAGCTCTTTGGAATAAAATCTGAGCTGCATTACGACCATACTTACCTAGCTCATATCTGCAAATGGACTTTAGATGAGCCTCTGCCTGGGAACCCAATTTGCCTAGTAAAACCCACCATGGTATTCCTGCCATTTAGTTCTGCCATTTATTTTTTTATCAAATGTTTATTGAATATGCATTAGGTGGCAGCCGTAGCCACCAAAGAAACAAAAGCACCCATGTTGTATTTCATTTTTTAAATTTTTTTCAACATCTTAATTTAATTTTATTTTTTTCAGTGTTCCAAGATACATTGTTTATGCACCACACTCAGTGCTCATATTTCAAATAGACTGACCAGAGAATTAAAGCAAAAACTAGAAGAAATAACCTGGAGATGTCTTGTTAATGCCTTACACCTATTAGTTTCTTCTATCCTATGTGTTCAGTAGCAAAGAAAAATTTTGAAATTGGTTTGCTGGCCAATTCTCAAGAACAGAGGTAAAGATGAATGTGGTTAATAAAATAACAGTGGAAAGTATTAACCTGTGGTTGTCCCAAAACCCCAATCCCACCCCAAACCAGAAAGCTAAAGCATTTCACCTTGGAAGCTTAAGGGAGAGACCCCAGTAGAACACAAGAACATAAATATCAAACAAATTGGTTCCTTACTTTTAAGCTTCAAAAGTTGAGGTCTTATCATTGATAATATAGGATGCTCACATGTCTAGAGACATAGATGATATTATATTTTTGTAGATTGAGAATATCCTTGATGATATTATGCCTCAGTTGCCTAAGTTTCTAGACTTTGAGGAAACTCTGAGGATTTAGAAGATTATTTACTAAGAGAGCCTGCCTCAGGAGAGATAAACTCTATGCATGAGGCTAATGAGAAGTTCAGTTGCAAGTAGAACCATAAGATGCTGCTGAGTGACCCTGAGAGTAGAGATCTGTGCTTAACTTCCCAGGAGAAGCCGAGAGGGGGTAAGGCTCAAGCTATCAAAACTACCAAGCCTGTGCTTACGATGAGCAAATGCAAGGCTTTCACAAGACAACACTCTCCACATGTGCAACCTTGGACAGCAGGTTAGATGGTCTTAAGACTCTGAACTGAACTTAATCAGGGAAAAAAAAACAACAGTAGAATTCATTGGATTTACTTTGAATTGATCAAGATTTAGTTTCTACCATGAAGTGGAATAAGTAGAGTGTGAAATTCTGTTGTAGAAAAGTAAAGTTCATTTTTTGTATACCCAAGTTTGTGGTCCACAAGAGCAGGCCCACAACATGCAGTATAAATCACACTATACCTCGTGAAGCTTTGACAGCTGATTAATGAAGAAGAGAGTTTACAATACATCAAGAGTACATAAAAACCTTAAAGAAGAATGAGAAACCTGTAAGTCCTAAAAGTCCTAGGGTTCAATTAGAAAATAAAGGTAAAATTGTACTGAAGCAATTTTGTTGGTGGTATAAATTGGTACAAAATCCTCCAATAATTCTACTTCTAAGGATCTATACTAAGTAAGTATTACCAAATATATACAAATATGTATATAAGATATATGGTATTATTTATAATTACAGACAAAGTCAAATTATCTGAATATCTAACACCAACAAGGAGTTAAATTTCCATTTTTAGTGAAGTATTATACAGTCTTTGAAAACCATTGTTTTTAAACTATGAGATATCATGGAAAACTTTATTGAAGGATATAGTTGAAAAGTAGAGTATAAAATACACACATGGGCACACACATATATATTCTGTATATTGTGAATATAGCTAAAGAAGAAACATGATCAGGGAAGAAAATACAGTAAAATATATTGGAGTAATGATTATAGGAAATAATTTATCTTATATATTGCCATTTTATGAAGTTACAGTATGTTATTATAATATTTATGAATTATTATAACTTAATATTAATAAATTTAAACTATTTCTTAAATTAAAGAACTAATGTGATTAAGGAAATTTCACTTAGGCACCTGGGTGGCTCAGTTGGTTAAGCAACTGCCTTTGGCTCAGATAATGATCCCAGGGTCCTGGGATTGAGCCCTTCATCGGGCTCCTGCTCAGAGAGGAGTCTGCTTCTCCCTTTGCCCCTTCCCCCACTCATTCCTTCTCTCTCTCTTTCTCTCTCAAATAAATAAAATTTTTTAAAAAAGAAAATTTCACTCATTTAGCCTTTTCATTTTTTTTCTAATAAAAATGGTAGTTTGCCATCTACCACGCAAGTCTGCCTTCAGCTTTGAACACAGTTTTTCCTTTTCTATAAAATGAAAATAATAAATACTTAACCCACAAAGTGTTTCTAGTTTTGTCTTGGTTTTGTTTTGGTGAGGATTCAATAAAGCTCGTATATGAAAAGCACTTAGCACAGCTACTATCGTTTTGTAAGTGTTTAATCAGTTTTTTTTTAATTATTAATTTTATATTATACATGTTTCCTACCCATTTTTACCTTTCCAGGTTTTAGTACCTAGTGTTTCAAGACTCTCCTGGTATAGGTACCACCCCAAGCCTCTAATTAGTTTGTTTTTTTCTTCATTGGGCTTTCTCTTGATAGTAAGTGGTTTAAAATTACATTTAGTATTGTAGGTGTAGCTAATTTATAATTTTATGTAATATTTTCTACCTCATTTTCACTATTCTCCTCATTCACGGCAAATGGTATTGGCTGCAGGAATGTAGGAGAGCAATTTCTTCTCTTTTTAAGATTTTATTATTTATTTGACAGAGGGAGGGAGAGAGAGCACAAGCAGGCGGAGCTACAGGCAGAGGGAGAGTGAGAAGCAGGCTCCACGCTGAGCAGAGAACTTGACATGGGGCTCGATCCCAGGACTAAGCAGATACTTAAACAACTGAACCACACAGGCACCCCAGCAGAGCAATTTCTACATGACATTTGACTCCCTTTACTGATCCAACACCAGTACCTCAGAATTCTTTATATGTAAACATTGGATTTTTGGACTCTCCAAATGAAACACCTGAAAACTGCCTGCATGAAACTTTGCTAAGCTTAAGCCTATGCAGTCAACATACAGTTTCCAAGTATCCTGAATATTTTTTCCCATTTTAAAAGAGAAAAAATACTCAGTTTTTGAAGTTAAATAGAACCCACTATGGATATCATCAATAGGGTAATGAAAGAATTTGTTGCCATGTTCCATGAAGTCATTGAATGTATTTACAGAACTGAAGATTAGGCAGTCTAGCCACAGGAAAAAAAAAATGCAGAATAATTCAGATGTTCATAGTGATGACACTTCGTTTCAATTAAGACAGACTAATCCGTGTCAAGAAAAAAAATGGTTTTATATAAAACTAGAAAATTTTCTGGGGTGCTTTGGTGGTTTGGGCAGTTAAGTGTCTGCCTTTGGCTCAGGTCATGATCCTGTGGGTCCTGGAATCAACCCGACATTGGGCTCCTTGCTCAGTGTAGAGCCTGCTTCTCCCTCTCCCTCTGCTCCTCCACTCTGCTTATGTTCCCTCTCTCTTTCTCTCAAATAAATAAATAAAATCTTTTAAAAAGATAAAAAATAAAAACTAGAAAAATTTCTGAATGAATACTAGTTAGAACCTAATATAAATGCTTCTATTTTATAAAAAGGCTGTAGTGGTGCCTGGGTAATTCAGTACGTTAAGTGGCCAAATCTTGATCTTGGCTCAGGTCATGAGCTCAGGGTTTTGACATGGAGCTCAGAGTCAGGCTCCGTGCTGGATGTGGAGCCTGCTTAAGATTCTAGGATAAGTCTGCTCAAATTTTCTTTCTTCCTGTTTCAGTTTTGGTAGTTTATATGTTTCTAGGAATTTATCCATTTCTTCTTCTTCTTGTTGGCATATAACTTTTCATATTTTCTTACGATCCTTTGTATTTCTGTAGTGTTGGTTGTTATTTGTCCACTTTTATTTCTGATTTTTGTTTATTTGGGACTTCTCTCTCTCTTTCTTTTTCTTTTTCTTTTTATTTTTATGAGTCTGGCTAGAGGTTTATCAATATTGCTGATCTTTTTAGGAACCAATGAAACCAATGGTTTCATTGATCTGTTCTATAGTTTTTCTTAGTTTCTATGTCATTTATTTCTGCTCCAATCTTTATTATTTTCTTCCCTCAGCTGGATTTGGTTTTTGTTGTTCTTTTTCTAACTCCTTTAGGTATAAGTTTGGGTTGTTTATTTGAGATTTTTCTTGCTTCTTGAGGTGAGCCTATACTGTTATATGTTTCTCTCTTAGAACCACTTTTGCTGCATCCCAAAGATTTTGGATCATTGGGTTTTGATTATCATTTGTTTTCGTGGTTTTTTTTTTATTTTTCTCTTTGATTTCTTGGTTGACTCATTCACTGTTTAGTACCATATTATTTAACCTCCATGTATTTGTGCTCTTTCCAGATTTTTTCTTATGGTTGATTTCTCGTTTCATAGTATTGTGGTCAGAAACGATGCATGGTATAACTTGAATCTTTTTGAAACTGTTGAGGCTTATAATATGTAATCTATGCTGCAGACTGTTTTATGTGCACTTGAAAAAAATATGTATTCTGCTGTTTTTAGAATGGAATGTTCTGAATATATCTATTAAATCCATCTGGTCCAGTGTGTCATTCAAAGCTTCTAGTTCCTTGATGATTTTCTGTTTAGATGATCTGTCCATTGATATAAGCAGGATGTTAAAGTCCCCTACTATTATAGTATCACTATCCATTAATTCTGTTATGTTTGGTATTAACTGTTTTATGTATTTGGGTGGGTGCTCTCATGTTGGGTGCAAATTGTTGTCTTCTTGATGGATTGTCTTCTTAATGATTCTATGGTGTCCTTTGTTTCTTGTTATAGAGGCAGTGATTATTTTACTTTCCCTATCAGAATTCAAAATTCCAAGCTTTTAGAAAAAGCATTATTCAAAGAAAAAAACACCTATAAAGCATGATTCTTTGATCTTCTTCTTATTCTATAGTCAATAATAAATTATATATATCATTCACAGTCCCCATGTGATTGCTGAATTCCCAAAATCACTGCTCCATAAACAAAGGATTCTCATCATCTTCAGATGGAGCTTCCTTAAGTAAAACCTTATTCTAGCTCTACATGGGGTTGCAAGTACACAAATCTGTTGATGTTTCCAACCCATATACCCATATAAAAATCAGCATGCATCCTTTGTGTACATAAATCTGATGTTTTGTCTTGGTTTTAACTTATCCCTATGAGGAAGTTCATGTGAAATAAACAAAATATCAAGAGAAATTATGATAAAAGGTTAAGTTAAAAAAAAAAGATCATTTTTTAAAAAGGAAAGGAGACTAAGAAAAGAGAGTACCAATTCTTAGAGTTCCATGTCTCTATTTAATGTCTCCAATGATCCCCCATTAGAGAGGAAGTTGCTGTGCCCCCATAGAATCATCTACCACAGAAGCCATGGGAGTGAGGTGCTACGGTGGTGGGCACCTAAGTTCCCCAAGAATATCTAAGGTGCCAAATAAATGACCCCCCCAAATCATACATTATCCACACTGAAGAAGCCAGTGGGATATCAGCAGCAGTTTTGAACTGAATTATGCCCCCCGCCACCAAAATTCATATGTTGAAAAATTAATCCCCAAGGTAATAATGTTTGGAGATTTGGAGATTTGAGAGGCAACTGTGTTTATAGGAAGTCATGGGAATGGGGTCCTCGTGGTAAGATTAGTGTCCTCTTCAAGTATGTCATACTCATGTCATTTCAGCCTTCTCTCAACTTCGGATCGTCCAATACAGTATTGCATAGAACGTGTGAGTGTGAACATATTAAGCGTATTCCTGAACCTAGGAGAAAGCAGTCAATGTTTCACTATTGGGACTAATGCTACTTATAGATTTTCATAGATGCCATTTTGTCAGATTGAGAAAGCTATCTCAGTTTTCATAGAATTTTTATCACAAATGAATGTTGAGTTTTGTCAAATGAATTCTCTGCATTTTTAAGACCATCACATGATTTTTCTTTGTGGTGAATTACTCTGATTGATATTTAAAAGTTGAACCAACTTTATATTCTTAGGAAAAAACCCATTTGCTTGATTAAAGTGAAAATGTTTCACAGATTTCTGTTGTGTGTTTATAAATCATATTGGTCTATAATGTTCTTTTTTAAAAACATTTTTGTGAAGTTTGTTATCAAGGTGATTCTGGCCTTATATGATGAGTTGGCCTTATCTTTTGAAATTGTTTGCAAAGATTAATATTCATTTTTTTCTTGAATGTTCTATATCATTCATTTTTCCCTATGAATCACATTTTCTTATGTATTTTTTTAAAGATTTTTATTTATTTATTTATTTGACAGACAGAGATCCCAAGTAGGCAGAGAGGCATGCAGAGAGAGAGAGGAAGGGAAGCAGGCTCCCTGTTGAGCAGAGAGCCCGATGCAGGGCTTGATTCCAGGACCCTGGGATCATGAGCTGAGCCGAAGGCAGAGGCTTTAACCCACTGAGCCACCCAGGCACCACTCTTATGTATTTTAGATCTCATGTCATGGATAATACATTAAAGAGGCTATAGATTCTGCTATCTTCCTCTGACAAATTTAGATGGTTGTTTTAACATGCAGTCCAATTTCTCATTTATAACCTTGAATTTTGTGTTGTCTTTGGTTTATTGTTTTATTAATACACAACTGTGAATAGACTCCACTGCTGCCCAAGTCTTCCAAATTTGACAGGACTCAACCTCCAGCCCCTCGCTCCCTGTTTTTTTTTTTGTTGTTGTTGGAATTTGTTCTAAGTTTTGTTTGAGAAGGCTTAGGATAGATAGATCTTCTGCTAAGTCTTAATCCTTACTTCTAAGATGTGCTCTTCCTTGTATTCCATGCCAAAGGTGTTGAGGAAATATTAATAGGATATTCCCATGCTTGTAAGTCCAGAACTCGAATGTTCCTTGACACTGATCTTCCAGGAAAATTGCTGCTTCTGTTTCTCTCTTCTCTTCCCAATGCCATGCTAGCCACTGTCTACAAGGCCTAAAATGACCTTGCCTTGCTCATGTATAGCCTAGCCCTCAGCCACAGCTTACAGAAAACCCTGGCATGCATCCATATGGTCCTTTCTCTGTCTAGCTTCCTTCTCTGCAAGAAACACATCACAGATTCTAGCCACATCTCCACCTCAAAACTTAGTATCAGTATCACTTCAGAGGAACCACTGTGCACCTGCTCAGACTCCACTGATCTGTACTATGATTTGGAAACTATTCCTAGAAAGAAACTGAGGATCATGACACTCACCCCATGACTTTCCACTCTCTCAGGAATCACTTCCTGTTGTCCAATGCCTGAAAAGACTTTGTCCACTGTAACAGATGTTTATAGGAGGACGGCTGGCCAGAATGTACCTAATGATTACTTTTGATGCAGTAAAAATAGCAAGTAGGCCATAAAATTCTACATTATGCAAGATATCATTTTCACTAGGTGTTATTGATTATTTATGTATTGAATGTATTATTTAAGTATTGAATGTATTTCTTAAGTTCTTCGATTCCCTAAGGACTTATCTGAGTTTTTAGAACATAAAGATGATAAAATCTAATGTAATGGATTTTATAAAACTAAGCTAAGAAAGGACCCTGAAAAGTAGGCCAAGATTTAACCCTATTATAATTTAACTTGTAGTTTTCTTATTCTTCTATCCTTACTCCTTAGCAAAGGTGAAATTCAGAGTCTTCACGGAGTTAGCCTATCCCAAGTAGGGTCCATATTCTGATTCCTTTTCAGCTAAACCAGTTTAAATTCTTTCATGATTTTTTTCTCTCATTACATTACCTTTTTGTCTCTCCTGTCTCTAAGGACCCTGTCTTAGAGGGATAGGCATTTCCTAGTTGTATTATTGCTTATTGATATTATATCTATCCTAGTTTAACATGACCACATTTTATGGTGGTTAACTATGCTAATTCTTGAACTTTGAATGGCTCTAATGGTTTGAATTTGAATCTCCTCTAAAGAATATGATGGGAGGAGTCAAGATGGCAGAGAAGTAGCAGGCTGAGACTACTTCAGGTAGCAGGAGATCAGCTAGATAGCTTATCTAAAGATTGCAAAAACCTACAAATCCAATGGGAGATCGAAGAGAAGAAGAACAGCAATTCTAGAAACAGAAAATCAACCACTTTCTGAAAGGTAGGACTGGCGGAGAAGTGAATCCAAAGCGACGGGAAGATAGACCACGGGGTAGGGGCCGGCTCCCGGCAAGCGACAGAGCAACGGAGCACAAAATCAGGACTTTTAAAAGTCTGTTCCGCTGAGGGATATCGCTCCAGAGGCTTAACCGGGGTGAAGCCCACACGGGGTCAGCGTGGCCTCAGGTCCCGCAGGGTCACAGAAGGATCGGGGGTGTCTGAGTGTCGCAGAGCTTACAGGTATTAGAACGGGAAAGCAGGCTTCAGAGACAGAGCGGAGGAGTGAGCTCTTAGCTCGGGGTTACCTTGAACCCGTCGCAGGCTCGGTCAGCTCGGAGCGTGGCCGGAGGCAGGGTGATGGGAGTAATTGGGCGCTGTTCTCTGAAGGCGCACTGAGGAGTGGGGGCCCGGGCTCTCGGCTCCTCCAGGCCAGAGACTGGGAGGCTGCCATCTTCATTTCCATCCTCCGGAAATCTACGGAAAGCACTCAAGGAACAAAAGCTCCCGAAAGCAAACCCGAACGGATTACTCAGCCCAGCCCCTGGTAAGGGCGGTGCAACTCTGCCTGGGGCAAAGACACTTGAGAATCACTACCAACAGGCCCCTCCCCCAGAAGATCAACAAGAAACCCAGCCAGGACCAAGTTCACCTACCAAGGAGTGCAGTTTCAATACCAAGGAGAGCAGCGGAATTCCAGAGGAGGAGAAAGCAAAGCAAGGAACTCATGGCTTTCTCCCCATGATTCTTTAGCCTTGCAGTAATTTTTTTTTCTTTTACAATTTTTTTTCTCTTCTTCTGCTAAATTTTTTTAACTTTTACCCTTTTCTTTTTTAACGTTTTTTAACTAGTTTATCTAATATATATATATATTTCCTTATTTTTTTTCTTTATTGGTTTTCTTTTTTTAATTGTTTCTCTCTTTTTTTTTTATTTCTGAAACTTTTTATCCCCTTTCTCCCCCCTCACGATTTGGGATCTCTTCTGATTTGGCTAAAGCATATTTTCCAGGGGTTGTTGCCACCCTTTTAGTATTTTACTTGCTCCTTCATATGCTCTTATCTGGACAAAATGACAAGGCAGAAAATTTCACCACAAAAAAAAAGAACAAGAGGCAGTACCAAAGGCTAGGGACCTAATCAATACAGACATTGGTAATATGTCAGATATAGAGTTCAGAATGACAATGCTCAAGGTTTTAGCCGGGCTCGAAAAAGGCATGGAAGATATTAGAGAAACCCTCTCAGGAGATATAAAAGCCCTTTCTGGAGAAATAAAAGAACTAAAATCTAACCAAGTTGAAATCAAAAAAGCTATTAATGAGGTGCAATAAAAAATGGAGGCATTCACTGCTAGGATAAATGAGGCAGAAGAAAGCATTAGCGATATAGAAGACCAAATGACAGAGAATAAAGAAGCTGAGCAAAAAAGGGACAAACAGCTACTGGACCACGAGGGGAGAATTCGAGAGATAAGTGACACCATAAGATGAAACAACATTAGAATAATTGGGATTCCAGAAGAAGAAGAAAGAGAGAGGGGAGCAGAAGGTATATTGGAGAGAATTATTGGAGAGAGTTTCCCCAATAAGGCAAAGGGAACAAGCATCAAAATCCAGGAGGTTCAGAGAACCCCCCTCAAAATCAATAAGAATAGGTCCACACCCCATCACCTAATAGTAAAATTTACAAGTCTTAGTGACAAAGAGAAAATCCTGAAAGCAGCCCAGGAAAAGAAGTCTGTAACATACAATGGTAAAAATATTTGATTGGCAGCAGACTTATCCACAGAGACCTGGCAGGCCAGAAAGAGCTGGCATGATCTATTCAGAGCACTAAACGAGAAAAACATGCAGCCAAGAATACTATATCCAGCTAGGCTATCATTGAAAACAGAAGGAGAGATTAAAAGCTTCCAGGACAAACAAAAACTGAAAGAATTTGCAAACACCAAACCAGCTCTACAGGAAATATTGAAAGGGGTCCTCTAAGCAAAGAGAGACCCTAAAAGTAGTAGATCAGAAAGGAACAGAGACAGTATACAATAATATCCCCGGGGTACAGGTCTGTGAATCAATCAAAATATGCTTTAACCAAATCAGAAGAGATCCCAAATCATGAGGGGGGAGAAAAGGGATAAAAAGAGGTTCAGAAAGAAAAAAAAAAAGGGAAACGATTAAAAAAAGAAAACGAATAAAGAAAAATTATAAAAAAGAAAAAAATATATATATTAGATAACTAGTTAAAAAACGTTAAAAAAGCAAAGGGTAAAAGTTAAAAAAAAATTTAGCAGAAGAAGAGAAAAAAAATTGAAAAAGAAAAAAAATTAAATTAACTGCAAGGTTAAAGAATCATGGGGAGAAAGCCATGAGTTCCTTGCTTTGCTTTCTCCTCCTCTGGAATTCCGCTGCTCTCCTTGGCATTGAAACTGCACTCCTTGGTAGGTGAACTTGGTCCTGGCTGGATTTCTCGTTGATCTTCTGGGGGAGGGGCCTGTTGGTAGTGATTCTCAAGTGTCTTTGACCCAGGCAGAATTGTATCGCCCTTACCAGGGGCCGGGCTGAGTAATCCGCTCGGGTTCTCTTTCGGGAGCTTTTGTTCCCTGAGCGCTTTCCGTAGAGTTCCGGATGATGGGAATGAAGATGGTGGCCTCCCAGTCTCTGGCCTGGAGGAGCCGAGAGCCCGGGGCCTCACTCCTCAGTGCGCCCTCAGAGAACAGCACCCATTTACTCCTGTCACCCTGGCCTCCGGCTGTGCTCCGAGCTGACCGAGCCTGCGACCGGTTCAAGGTAACCCCGAGCTTAGAGCTCACTCCTCGGCTCTGTAGCCTGCTTCCCCGTTCTAATACCTGTAAGCTCTGCGACACTCAGACACCCCCGATCCTTCTGTGACCCTGCGGGACCTGAGGCCACACTGACCCCGTGTGGGCTTCACCCCGGTTAAGCCTCTGGAGCGATGTCCCTCAGCGGAACAGACTTTTTTAAAAGTCCTGATTTTGTGCTCTGTTGCTCTGCCGCTTGCCGGGAGCCGGCCCCTCCCGCCACGGTCTATCTTCCCGTCGCTTTGGATTCACTTCTCCGCCAGTCCTACCTTTCAGAGAGTGGTTGATTTTCTGTTTCTAGAATTGCTGTTCTTCTTCTCTTCGATCTCCCGTTGGATTTGTAGGTGTTTGCAATCTTTAGATAAGCTATCTAGCTGATCTCCCGCTACCTGAAGTAGTCTCAGGCCTGCTACTTCTCCAAAAGGCAGAGATTTTAAATCTAGCAGAAGACTTTTAGATAAACATAGGAGTGATTTAGTTTGAATGAATAAATAAAAGCACAGAAACTCCTCAATGTCATCAGCAATTTTCTCTGTATATAAGTAATTTTTTGAATTTTTTAGAGCTTGTCCTATTTTCCCCTTGTATGATAAGTTTCATTGAAAAAGGAACGTCTCCTTTAAAGAGAAAATAGAAAGACAAGGAAAGAATGAATGGAAAGGGGAGTAGGGCAAAGTACCACCATTAGTTTGAGGGACTGATGTCAGGAAGCAATTATTCATTCATTCAACAACTATTTCTTGAATTACTACTAGGTGCCAGGCAGAGAGATAGAGAGAATGAACAAAAGGGGACAGGTTGGCTAAGGGTACAGGGGATGTGAGGTGGACCAAATTCCCATAAAATGATCACATTCTCATCAGAGCAGAAGTGAAGTCAGTGACGAAATGTGAGGGGAACTGAAGCTAGGACCTTGAGGTCGCACAAAAAGAGTCTGAAGTTATTGTGACTTGCTCTGGGGCCCAGGAGCAAAAGCAGAGAAGAAAGAAAACTGAGGCTATCCAGAGTTGAAAGATGTCAAGACGAAAACAGGAGAAGGTCAAGGGTCAAGAAGATAAAAGAATTTTGAGACCAGAACGACCTTACGTTTTCTTTAAACTCCTATGTGGAAGTTGCTGGGCATGTGTGGAGATAAGGAACATGATCCTGGGGCAAAATCATGAAGTAGGGATGGAGGTGGAATCCTGAGAAAGCACACAGAGGCAGGTAGATGACCCGGGAGCCAGAAAGCATGCTGGACAGTGGTCATTAATGAGCAACAGCCTGGAAGCTCAACGAAGCTGTTTGTAGAAACTGTGTGGATTCAGTTCTTAGCTCTAACTTCATCGGAGCAGAGAAAATTATTTCAACACATCCCTGCCCCACACCCAGATAAATTCAAAGGACTCATTTTAGGGCATAATCATAATTTTGAGATGCCCCGGCAACTGTATCCTGAGGTTTCGCACGTTATTAACATTCTTGATCACAGCCATCCGTCTCTCGTGAGTACAACACATTTGTTGTGTTAGGCGAATGGGCAAGAAGTGCCTTGTGATCGTCTTGTGTCTCACATTCTGTCTTAGTTACCTAATCCATCAATTAAGGGGACATGCTGAAACCGTTCGAAGACAATTAAGAGAGGTCGTTAAGCCTAGCACGGGCCAGCAAAACTGGTGTGCTGTTGTCCCACTGCCATCCTTGCCCAGACGGCATTCACTCAGCGCCCGAGGGAGAGAGACACTGCCTTATTTGTTTTGGCAATAATTGTCTCTCGGCTCTGAAAAGAGGCCTGAAAATTGCTTCTATATTTAGAAACAAGATTGCTCTGTTGAGGCTGCTCGTCAGAGAGTCTTACCTCCTTCTAGAAGTCTGTTATTCCTAGGACTGTTTCCTAATTTAGGCGTTTGTGGTGTTTGGTTGATGAACGGCCTTTGTTCGGCTCGCACTGAGGGGGCAGGAACTTTTCACACAAGAGGCCACTATGGTGACTCCCAGGAGGAATATTAATTGTGGGGGTTTACCGCTTACTACTCGGAGTAAACGTTATGACAGCTATAAGGTAGGATTGTTTGGATTGAATAACAAAGACAAATTATTTGTTAAGGAAACTGGATTTCAAACCAGTGGATGAAAAGTAAATCCAGAGGCAACAATTCTCAGTTGCACATGCGGAGAGAAGAAAGCAGGCATCCGTGCTTATTAAATATCCCTGGGCCCTTGAAGAGGGAGGTTCTCAGCCATCCACGCGTGTCCTCCTCGTTATGTGCACAGGAAAGCCATCAAAATATTCCTGAGCCACCACAGCAGCCAGGACCTACCTCTCCCAGGGGACACTTTGGTCACTATGGGATACCTGATCTAAATCACCCCAAGGTGGTACGCAGGTTCTCCATAAACAGTTCCCATTAATTTAATCCAAGCCCAGACTTTTAAAATCCCAGATAGCTAGTTCATTATTTACATTGACCATATGCTTTCTGGCTTCACACACCACAAAATCATCCCTGTTATTCAAGGAGGTGAAATCCATGAGATAGTTGTATACACAGACTGACTGTAGAGATTTTCTATTTTATCATGACCAACTTTAGTTTACCGTCCTTTTAAGTTATGATGAATAAAAATCTTACTCATTGCCTTAAAGACAAGATCTGTCTTCCAAAAGAAATTTGCAGCAGATTAACCTAAGACTTCTAAGCCAAAATTAAAGCCAGGTAGAAATGTTTAAATTTTAAAGTGAAAAATGCATTGCATTTTTTATGTTGCTGCCCCTTTACTCACCATGAAACCACCTCCTCATACAGTATCTCAGTCAATAGAAACCCTGTCCTTCCAATTATTCATGCCCAGGGATGTGGAATCATCCTTGACCCCACCTCCAACATAACAGTCAATATTGTTGAGTTTGCCTTCAGAATATATCCACAGTCTGACTATTTTTAACTATTCTTGCTGCTTCCATTATGGCCAGTGCCACCACAGTCTCCCAATCTGGATTATTTACAGTAGCCTCTGACCTGGTCTCCCAGCTTCCACCCCTTTGTTCTCCATTCTTCTCTTCAGCAGGTCATGACACTCCTCTACCATTCTAAGGTAAAAGTCAAAGACCTCAATATAGTCCCCATCTTCTCTCTGACATCATCCTCTATCACTTTCCCACTATTCATTTTCCTCTAGCCACATTGCTACTCCTCAATCATATCAAGTGTTCTCCCCCAGGGCCTTTGCTCTTACCGTCCTCTCTGCCTGGAATGCTCTAACTCCACATGACCATGTGGGTTTTCTTTCTTATTTTCTTCAGGTCTCTTCCTAAATATGAGCTCACCAAAAGAAGCCAAATCTCACCACCCCATATAAAATAGTTCCAACCTCTTATTACCTACCACCCTCTCATCTTGCCCTGCTTTATTTTTCTTCATAACACTTATCATACCCTTGACGATTTCCACATTTGTTTGTTTTATGTCTCCTCTGTTACCTGGCCAGTAGTCAGCACTCAAACATCTCTTGAGTGAATGACGATGATATGTTTGGCCTCCAGGATTTCCAATAGAGCAGTAGTAAGAAAGATAGGAATCTGAACATGTGGTATTATAATGGCCATAGCCCATCACACAGTAGTAAACAAGGACATATAGAAAAACATAAAATAAAAAAGAAAATGAGCTACAATTAGTTACTAAATTTCAAGCCTACAAGAACACAATTATTTTAAAACTTGGTGAATTAACCTGAACCAGAAATAAATCTACATATCTCCTACAACTATTGAATCGTAAGCAAACTTGCACCATGCTGATTCCTCACTTTGTCTCACATCTCGGTGGTAAAATGCTGCAGAGGCTCTGAGAAGAAGGCTTTCAACACTCAGGTAAGGAAGTGTGAAGTGTTTCACTTCCCCTTTTCAGGAATAACTCCATACTTTTTCTGGGCCTGTTGATATTTCTCTGCTTTAACAGATTATTTGTGTTTTCTTTCTATTTTCTGCTCCTTTCACTCCTGGCACAACCCAGGCCAAGCACATGGAAACTTGTGGTTCCCCAGTCAAGGGGAAGGTTCCAGCCTATATCTAAGAGGCAATGGCTCCACTGAGAGATAGAGATCAGTAATACAAGATCTTTGGGAGATGCTGAGATTTTAATTAAGAGTTGCCACAGCTGTAGTCAGGAAGAAAAATCGGGAAAACTGAAGCTCTCTTCAAAGTAGCAAGTGACAAGAATATGATGAAAGTTTACTTGTTCACTTATTCATCAAGAACATTCCTGGTACTCAATTTAAAAAGATGACAAAATGTGTTCCCTCTGTTTGGAAAAAGGCAGAGAAGAACACCAATCATTATTATTTTATATAAAGTAATATGCTAAGTTTTGCAGGAGAACATAAGAGGGAAATGTAACCCAAACTAGGCTTTGATATAAGAATAGAATTGGGTTCTGAAACCAGTTTTGCATCTATCTGTGATATATTAACCAAATGACTTCAATTCCCCAAACTTTGGTTTCCTTTTGGTAAGAAAGAAAAAAGTTACAAAAATCACAAAAGCAGCTCAAATATATATTCTGTGTTGAGCACTTCTATTTCTCTGTGGGTACTGCTTACACCTGATATTTCTGTGGAGTTATCTATATCACATTTTCTGATTCTGTGAGGTACAAGCTGATAGTCCTGCATTCTATACTGAGAAACGAGGGTAGGAGTGGTTGGTCGGTAAGAAGACACCATTCTGCAAGACCAAGAACTCACCTGGGAGGTTCCTGATGGAAACTCTTGCAGGGAGGAAAGGGGGCAGCCCTGAAGAGGACAGTCAGGAGATATAAGGATGAGAAATGTGGAATCGAATGATTATGCCCAATGGAGAATCTTCCATAGCAATGCATCTAAAGTCCTAAGAGGAAACTGTCAAATAACAGAAGTAAGGGAAGACAAGAGCAGTAGGAATTTAAAGAAATAAAAATATCAATAATAACATTCCCAGGTGAGATATCTTGAACACCATTAAAATAGAACAAAAGAGAGTGAATGTGACCTCAGCAGAAACCCCTGCATGGAATTGTGGAACAATCTTCCTAAGTCAGCAAGCATGAACTTGACCTAGAAACTCAGGTATCTTGCATTGAAGGAAATTGAGTAAATTCAGGTGTTCATGAGGGTTCCACCCTCATGAACACTAGGAACCCTCATCAACACTGATTTTATTTGTAGTAACACCGTTTCTTAAATGCCCGCATTACTGCTATGATTTGCTATAACCATAATTGCCTTTTATTGAAAGAATTGCTATGGGCTAAGCACTATGCAAATTAATTTAGGTACATTATTCTTGTAATGATTTTATGGAGCAACCCTTATTCTCTTCATGTTCTAAATAGGGCTATTCGGCTCTAAAGAAATTACTTACCCGTAGTCATACAAGTATTCAGTGGAGCACTATGAGTTTGCTGACATGACACAATTTTTTAGCCTCCAAAAATGGCAATTTCATAGGGTTAAATGTTGGTAAGTGGAAGCACTGATGAAAACTGGGCCTGACCTGGGTAGTCACTCACTATGCAAGATGCTGCCTCACGGAGTGAACTCTGATGTAAAGGTGAATAATCACGGGCCAGAGAAGAAACCTAGAAACCTAGCCAGGGCATTCATTCTGCCATATATTTTGAAGTCATGGGCCTCTGCATACCGCTCTCAGTGAAAAGGATATTTGAAACTATACGACTTTCCAGACCAAGAATTTAATCTGCATTTTTACTTAAGCACCTTGCTTTGGCCTTACAGAAGATTTAGGTTTAAAAATTTCTTGGTAGTGTTTGACAGATTCTAAACATTATTCACACACATGAAACCTATTTATGATGAATAATACCACTGAGAATTTCTTATAAAAGTCTGTCCCTAAAAGGAAAGTTATGTCCTGTAACAATAACAAAGAATGCATATAAGATAAGCTGACTAAGGAGATTCTCTTCAGACTTACACCATTGCAATAAGGGGAAAGGTTTAATTTCGTCAGGCAGGCATTTCTATTTGAATGGTGTCTGCTGAAGAGATAACTTTCAAAGAAACTCAAAACATATCTGACTGGTAGCAGATTTAATTGGCTTAAGTACCAAGTATTTTTCTATATTGTCTAATGTTTTTAAAGATTCTAATTTTTATTGACTACCAGAGGCATGAAGTGTATCTAAGTGTAACTACTTATTACCACCAAATAAGGAATATCTGCCACTAAAAACTGGAAAATCCCATTTTAAAAAAGCAAATTGTCTTTACATTGTGATTCAGAACCTGTTAGAAGGATTGCCACATAGATCTTCCTGTTGTTTGCATTTCAAAAAACTATTTAAAAATTAGAGTATTTCAAAGAATGATGTAAAATGGCCATCATTTGCTTATTTATAAATGTATGCAAGAAATGTTATGAAAATTTTAATCCAATCTCTTTTATTTTTATTTTTATAATTTTTATAACAAACATCAATAAAACCTCAAAGTGCTTTATTAGTTATCATCGTTTTTATCCTATGGATTGTTAATAATAATGGGGAGAATTACTAAACATTCTCTGGAATTAAAACTTTGCCCTATCTGACAATTTTTCCTCTTTCTGCCTGAGAAGTGTTCACACCTAGAGAGGGGATCTATTTATTCTAGTTGCCCCTTAGAAACCAAAGGACTATATGCAAACGTTATTTCCTCATTTATAAAATAGACCTTACCCATCATCTCAAAGGCTTACATCTAAAAATAGGGTCATTTCCCCCGTCCAATTTATTTTTTTAAAGATTTTATTTATTTATTCATTTATTCATTTATTTTTTTGACAGAGAGAGAGAGTACATGCGCACACAAGCAGGGGGTAGGGACAGAGGCAGAGGGAAAAGCAGGCTCCACGCTGAGAAGGGAATATGACATGGGGCTCAATCCCAGGACCCTGAGATCATGACCTGAGCCAAAGGAAGATGCTTAACTGACTGAGCCACCTAGGCACCCTCCCTTCCAATTTAATAAAATATAAAATTATGAATGCTTAATTGCTACCTAACTGGATTCTGAACAATGTATTTTTCCCTCAACTAAGTAGTAATATTTTTCCCAGCTGTATTGAGATGCAATCGACATATGATATGTAAGTTATAAGTAAACATTGGGTTGATTTCATACACTTACATAGTGTAAAATAATTACCATAATAGGGTTAGTTAATACCTCCATCACTTCACATAATTACCGTGTGTGTGTGTGTGTGTGTGTGTGTGTGCAGTGAGAACATTTAAGATCTATTCTCTTAGCAACTTTAAAGTATCCAATACAGTACTGTTAACTAGAGTCACCATGATGTACATTACATCCCCAGAAATTATTTTTCTTATAACTGAAAGTTCATGCCTTTGACCAACATCTGTCCATTTCTCCTGTTCCCCTCCACTCCAGTTTCTGGCAACCAGCATTCTATTCTGTGTTTCCAAAAGTTCAACTTTGGGGTGCCTGGGTGGCTCAGTGGGTTAAAGCCTCTGCCTTCAGTTCAGGTCATGATCCCAGGGTCCTGGAATCAAGACCCACATCAGGCTCTCTGCTCAGCAGGGAGCTTGCTCCCTCCTCTCTCTCTGCCTGCCTCTCTGCCTACTTATGACCTCTGTCTGTCAAGTAAATAAATAAATCTTAAAAAAAAAAAAGTTCAGCTTTTTTAGATTCTATATATAAAGGATATCACAGGGGCGCCTGGTGGCACAGTCACCTTCAGCTCAGGTCATGGTCCCAGAGTCCTGGGATCCAGACCTGCATTGGACTCCCTGCTCTGAAGGAAGCCTGCTTCTCCCTCTCCTACTCCCCCTGCTTGTATTCCCCCCTCACTCTGTCTCTCTCTGTCAAATAAACAAATAAAAACTTTAAAAAAAAATAAATGATATCATACAGTATTTGTCTTTCTGTTTGACTTATTGAACATAACATAATGCCCTCAAGTTTTTTCCACATTGCTGCAAATGGCGGGATTACCTTCTCATGGCTGAAATACAGATAGATGATAGGTAGATAGATAGAGGTAGAGATAGATATCACATCTTCTTTCTCCTTTCAGCCATAGACAGATACTTAAGTTGCTTCCAACTTGGTTATTGTCAATACTGCTGCTATGGGTATATATGCAGAACTGGGATCGCTGGCTCAAGCGTAGTTCTACTTTAATTTTTTGAGGAACTGCCATACTGTTTTCCAGGGTGGCTGCACCAATTAACATCCCCACCAGCTTCGCAAAGGCATTCTCTTTTCTCCATATCCCTGCCAACACTTGCTATCTCATGTCTTTTTGATGATAGCCATTCTAACAGGTGTGAGGTAAAATCTCACTGTGCTTTCGATTTGCATTTTCCTGAAGATCAGTGATGTTGAGCATCATTTCATGTACCTGTCTGCCATTTGTATTTCTTTTGAAAAACTGTCTATTCAGGTTCTCTTCCCATTTATAAATTAGATTTTTTTGTTATTGATTTATATAAGTTACTTATATATTTTGGATATCAGAGAGATAGTTTGCAAATATATTTTCCTATTCTATGGTTTCTATTGTCATTTTGTCGATTTTCATTTTTCTGTTTCTTTCTTGTCATCGAACACTACCTTAAGACAGCTGCTTTTAAGTAAAATTCAGCAAGGAATAAAATATAGTTATAATTTATAAATCTAAATTCAACTTAAAAATCAAATAACAGGAAAGGGATAAAAAAATCCTTCCAAAATTTGGGTGAAAATGTATTTTCACAGCATGTAACTACCTGGTATAACCCAACAAACTAACAATGTTTTAAATTTCAATTTTTTATACAATTAGGTCATCAACTTCAAGTCTGAGCCTGAATGGTTTTACAAAGGATATGTTTTATCCCATATTTGATCATTAAAATAAAGCTTTAAAGTGTAATGGAAAGAAAACTATATAATAATGTAACTGACACTTTAAGTTAAAGCTTGTAAAATATAATTTAACACCTTATCACACCAACACTTTCAATTCTCTTTCTTGTGCTGTTAGTTGTATCCTAAATAAGCTAAAACAGAGCTATATTTGTGGTCTGTGCTAATCTCTACATAGAGTAGTGCAATAAATTTAGATAAACTTGTTTCAGAAGCAGAAATGATTACTGCCAAAAAAGTAAAAAGGGAGAGAAATGAAGCCCTCTTAGAACTCTTTTTGTTTTGAATGTTGTCATGGTTACTAAGAGAAATTTATGTCTTGAGGAGTTTTTCTTATGATCAGTTCGGTGGTGGCTGAAAGAAGAACAAGATTGATGAGGAAATTCTTTTATAAACACCTTCTCAAAGCCCATCTTTACTAATTATTCCCTTTACACCTATGTTAGACTTAAAGTTGGCTCTGTGCAGAATTTTTTTAATCATTTAAGTGACTTTGAGTCATAAGCATTCAAATATAGCTTGGGGTTGAATTTAATTTCTGAATGTTTAGCCAATGTCTACATTTAAAAATTCACATTTTAAAATATGTCTGTGGGCAAGCTACACAAAATACGTGAGCTGCTAAATAATCCTTAGAGCATAAATAACAGAGAATTGTGTTCAATTAATTTAATTCTATAATGCCATTCTTACTTTTAGTATGTCCAAAATTTTATGCCAGGAGGATTTTGGATTAGACATTACAAATCCTAGAATATTTCAGCAAAAAAGGAGCTTAGAGACCATACAATGCAACAGTCTCTGCTTTTAAAAATGAGGAAACTGAGTCCCAGAGATGTTGAAAGGTTTCACAAGGTCATATTGCTACTTAACAGCAAAGGTGGAACTTTAATCAAGGCCACCTGATTCAAATCCTGTTGCATTTTTCATGACACAAGACTTAAGTCAAGAGCTTATGAGAATAAATGTATCTTGTTGAAGAGGTTTGCAAAGTGTGTGCCTTAAAGCCCTAATGTTCCATTGAACTACCCCAGGAGTCCAAGGAGAGTGAAAAGGAAGATGTCCTGCTTTATATCCACTTTGATCTAATCACTTCCTCTTTGTCTGTTTAAAAAAAAAAAAATGTAATTCTGAATAATGCTTCATGTTAAAAAAAATTCTCCTACTAAAAAGAAAGTTCGAAAATCAGTTTTCAATTCCTAGTTCAAACTGTATGGAGAACTGAACCTCTTCCAATACCAACATGTAAAAGTAATTAAGTAAAATAAAATAAACATTTTTAAGGAATTTTGTGACTTTCTAAAAATATCTTAGTGTCAGAAATACAGAGGGTTTAAAAAACAGGAATCTTCTGGAAATGTGTCATAGGGAAAAAAAAGAAAGGCACTAATGCTAATATGACAATCTGAAGTAAGGAGATAAAGTAGTTGAGGTACAGCTCATGAACTACATCCTTCATTGAATTGGGGTGTTCAGAAGACTACACTCACCATGAAGGGGGAGACTATAAAACAATCCCAGAGAGAAAGAGAAAGATCACCTATCTCCACCTGTGCTTTGAGTAGGGAAAAAAAAAAAAAAAATGTTTCCATTGAAAATGGATACCCATGGTCTATAACTCTTATGTATTCGGGTTTTCAACATAATCCTAGAACAATCAAGCTGGCAAATTAATCTATAAATTGTTCCAGGACCAGTGATCCCCACAGGTAACTTAGCAGAAACTTTTAAAAATGGCTATCAGGGACGCCTGGGTGACTCAGTTGGTTAAGCAGTTGCCTTCAGCTCAGGTCATGATCCCAGCGTCCTCGGATCGAGTCCCGCATCTGGCTCCTTGTTCTGTGGGGAGCCTGCTTCTCCCTCTGCCTCTGCCTGCCATTCTGTCTGCCTGTGCTCGCTCACGCTCTCTCTCTCTCTCTCTCTGACAAATAAATAAATAAAAATGGCTATCAAAGGACACTTCTTCAATTTAGGATGCACAAACAAAAGCTTTCAATAATTCACAAGCCAAAATTTAAAACTCATAGGAAACAACCCACCAGGAATGAGAATCACTAGAAGGTCAAATAGCCAAGGTGGATTTTCAAAAACTTAAAATAATTGAACAAGTTAATGGAGGCTGTAAAGTAAGAAAAATAAAAACTACTTTAAAAAAAATAAAAAATAAATGAAGTAAAATAACTAGAAGAGGGAATAGAAAACAAAGAAACAGAACACTAATTAAAAAGGGCGGATAGATTTAGAATCTCACAGAACTTCCAAATATGGTCAATACAAATAACAACACAATAAATTCGATAGATTAGACACATTTAGAGAAAGAATTGGCAATCCAGGCAATCAATATGAAGAAACCACAGAAGGAAGATAAAAGCATGAAAACGGAGAATATAATATAATATGTTACATAGAAGAGATAACACAGCAGATTATTGGAGTACCAGAAAAGAGAACAGAAGAAATAGTGAATGGTACTACTTGAGGGCTAATGGCTGAGAATATTTTAGAGCAGAAATTTAGAAATCACTATGAATCCTGAGAATTACAAAACAACAACCAAAACACAGTACTCCATATATGAGAGAAAAAATATAGAATGCTTAAGACAAGAAGAAATTATTAAATATAATCAAAGGGAAATGATAGATTATCTGTAACAATTTCAACAGTAAAAATAGGCCATATGACAATGGAGTATTCTTCAAAGTTCTGACAAAATAATTAATATTCAAGGATATGCAAAACTATTTTAAACTACATACTAAACTATACTCAAGAGTAAAGGTGAAATAAAGTAATTTTCTATCAAATTGAGTTTATTACTCACAGTCCTTCATTGATGGAGGACTGATTGAAGAAAGTCCTTCACCCTCAATGAAGAAGGCAACTGAATTTATAAGAGGATATACAATAAACAGATGCATAAAAAATTACTAAGTACATGGATAAATCAAGCATGGACTTTATAAAATAATAATTATGATAACTAATTTCCTGGTTATTAAAATAGGATGAAACTAAAGTATTGTAAATCAGCAATACATAAGATAGTGGAAGGTGATAACAATTAAACCATTGGAAATTTCTTCCATATTATTAAAGATGAAAAAAAATAGTAATTAGTTTTAGAATTTTATAGACCAAATATTCATGCTGAACATGTAAGGTATCAAAAAAATAATCTAGTTTTGTGAGATTTAAAAGACACATGCCATATAGAAAAAAATGGCTGAAATTAAAGAAATAAAAAGGACAAACCACAATCTCTAACAAAAGCAATCTGAACACACTACAACATCATCCTCAATAGTGAACTATTGAAAGCTTTTCTTCTAAGATCAGGAACAAGGCAAGAATGTCTACTTTCACCACTTCTATGCAACATAGGACTTGACGTTCTAGCCTGAACAATTAGGCAAGAAAAAGAGATAAAAGACATCTAAATTGGAAAAGAAGAAGTAAAATTATCCATTTACAGAAGATATGATTTTATATGTAGAAAATCCTAAAGACTCCACAAAAAAGCAATTAGAACTAATGAATTCAGCAAAGTATCAAAGAATTGAATACAAATTCAATACACAAAATCAGCTGCACTTCTTTACAAAAACAGTGAAAAATATAAAAAGGAAATTACAGAAACAATTCCATTTACAATAGCATCAAAAAGAACAAGATACTTAGGAATTAGTTAAACCAAGGAAGTAAAAGACTTCTACAATGAATACTATAAAACATTGCCGAAAGAAATTAAAGAAGACCTAAATAAAAGGAAATACATCCTGTGTTTATGGGTTGGAAAACTTAATATTGTTAAAATTGTCAGTAATGTCCCCAGAACAGCTTACAGATTCAATGTAATCCCTATTAAATCCCAATGTCATTTTTTGCAGAAATAGAAAAACCCATCTTAAAAATCATATGGAATCTCAAGGGATCTTGAATAGCCAAAACACTCTTAAAAAAGAACAAAACTGGAGGACTCACACTTCCTGATTTCAAAACTTATACAAAGTTAGAGTAATCAAAACAGTGTGGTATTGGCATAAAGAAAGACATATGAACCAACAGAATAGAACAGAGATCACATATATGGTCAAATGATTTTTCATAGGTGTGCCAAGACCATTCAATGGGGAAAGGACAGTATTTTCAACAAATGGTGCTGGGAAAACTGCATATCCACATGCAAAAGAAATGAAGTTGAAACCTTACCTAACACTATACACCAAAATTAATTCAAAGATCAAGAGCCTAAATTTAATACCTAAAACAACAAAACTCTTAGTAGAAAACATAAGAAGAAATCTTCACAACATTGGATTTAGCAATGATTTCTTGAATATAACTGACTCTAAAGGCAGGTAAGGTAAGAAAAAAAATAGGTAAATTGGACTTCATGAAAATCAAGAATTTTTGTTCATCAACTTCACCATCTATAGAGTAAAAAGGCAACCCACAGAATGGGGAAAACATTTGCAAATCATATATCTAAGGGACTAATATCCAGAATAAATAGGAACTTTTATAATTCAACAACAAAGAAACAAAAAACCCAATTCAAAAATGCATAAAGGACTTGAGTAGACATTTCTCCAAAGATGATATACAAATGGCCGATAAGCACATGAAAAGATGTTCAACCTCACTGGGGAAATGCAAATCAAAACTACAGTGAGATACCACCTCATACACATAGAATGGCTAATACTGAAAAAACAGAAAACAAGAAGTCTTGGTGAGAGGGAGAAATTGGAACTCTTTGTACACTGTTGGTAGGGCTGTAAAATGGTATAGCTGCTGTGGAAAACAGTATAGCAATTCTTCAAAAAATTGAAAGCAGAGTTATATGACCCTTCAACCTTTACCTCTCCTCTAAACTCTCTTTAAAAACTGAATCATTTGCTCTTTAGATCATCTTTTTCTTCTCTCAAGGAACCTTCAACACTCTGCCTGGAAATCTTCTTAGCTGTATCACCAAGGTCATTTAGTTGATTTCATGAACAATTCTACAAAGAAAACTCTGCTAACTTTTCTGCCTCTCAATAAGAATCTCATTTTCTCCAGTAATAGTCCCTTCACTTTCACTTAAGCCCTCACTGACAGCCTTCTGAGGCCCTTTGGGTTTCTGCTAATGCACTTCGGAACAGCCCTCTAATTTTCACTAAAACTTATTCTGAGATTTAGCCACCACCTCTATCCAATACCAAAACCAATACAACTCATCTCCAGTTTTCATTGCAGCAGCCCTCCCACCTACAGGTATTATATGTTCACCCCATTATTATTACTGCATAACACACTATTCTAAAACTTGGTAGCCTAAAACAGCAACAATCATTGTATTATCTTCCATGTTCTCTGTTTCAAGAATTTATGTGGTAAAGGCTCATCTGTATGGTTCTCTCTCAGTGTCTTTCATGAGGGAGACAATATGCTTGGAGCTCAGGCATCTCTTCATGTAATCTTGGGGCTTCCCCAAGTAGTTTGAGCTTCCTCACATCATGGTAGTCTCTCCTTACATGGCCGTTCAGTATTCCAATATTAGTCTTCCAGCAAGCAAGGAAGAAGTTCTGCTGTCCTTTTTGACCTAGCCTTGCAGTCGCACATGCCACATTCTATAGATTATAATGGAAACAGAGATCCTCCCAGATTTAGGTGGAAGAGAATTGATCTCCACCTCTTGATGGAGGAATATAAAGATTCTCGAATAGGGATTGGAACACTACAGCATGTTGGCCAAATCTGGCCCTCTACTTGATAATGTAAATAAAGATTTTTTTTTTTTAGCACAAACACATTTCACTCATAAATTTCTGTATTGTTTACAGAAGCTTGTGTATCAAAGCAGCAGGGTTGAGTAGCTGCAACCCGTACCACGTGGTCCACCAAGTTTACACATTTAATAGCTGTCTCTCTGCAGAAAAGTCTGCTGACCCCTGTTCTAGATGAACAAGTAGCATGGCAGGTATTGTTGTGGCCATTTTTGAAAAATACAAGCTCATTAATTTTGCAACAAATACATTAATCTGCAACAAACACGTTGATTTTTCAGGGTGCATGGAAAGGTTTCAAGGGTTAAGTGAATGAAAGTTATTAAATTAAAAATTGAGAAAATATAAATCCAGCTTTATCTTTGAAAAATTAAATTACTCAGGATGTCTGGGTGGCTCCGTCAGTTACGCAGCTGCCCTCAGCTCAGGTCATGATCCCAGGGTTCTGGGATCAAGTTCCACATTGTGTTCCTTGCTCAGTGGGGAACCTCCTTCTCTCTCTGTCTCTGCCTGCCACTCTGCCTGCTTGTGCTCTCTCTCTGACAAATAAATAAAATCTTTTTAAAAAATTAAGTTACTCATTCATAAGATTCAGGGTGGAATATATATCCTCCAAGTCTTTGGAATAAACAAAGGCAGATAAAATACGTCCAAAGAGGTACATAAAACACAAAAACAAAACAACAAATGGAATAAATTAAGAAACAGAAGTAAAATCAAGCATCAGTTATTACAATAAATAAATGGACTAAACATCCCAATGAAAATAAAGATGTCACCTAGAATTTTTAAAATCTAGGCATATCTTATAAAATATGCTGAAAAAGGAGCACACCAAAGTTTTCCAGTAAAGAGATGGCATGTCATCATGCTTAACAGCAAAAAAATGAACTTAGATAGTTACTTGAATTCTGACACTACCAGTTAGATGACTTTTGACAGGTTATTTTCTCTAAGATTGTTTCCTGATGTGTAAAATAAGATTAGAGTATCTACCCAATATCCTTCCATGAAAATGAAAAAAGATGTGTGTAAAATGATCAGCACCATGCTTGATATTATTAAATGCTCAATGAATAAAATTTATTACTAAGAATAAAAAGATAGATAAAGATATAGATGTATAGTTTCACTTTAACATACTGGTTGTGTCTACAAAATGTCTGAAAAGCAGTATGGCAATATGTACCAAGAGCCTTAAAAGTTCATGGTAATGGGATACATCAAAGAAATAAGAGTTATATGCAGAGTTATTTGTTTCCAAGTATATTAACCACAGTTTAATTTATAATAATGAAGAAATAGAAGTAATCTCAAAGCTCCCTAGTTGAGCTATTATTACATTATGACATAATAATACAGAATTAATAAAAATAATATTACCTAGGGGTGCCTGGGTGGCTCAGTGGTTTAAAGCCTCTGCCTTTGGCTCAGGTCATGATCTCGGGGTCCTGGGATCAAGCCCACTTCAGGCTCTCTGCTCGGCAGGGAGCCTGCTTCTCCCTCCCTCTCTGCCTACCCCTCTGCTTACTTGTGCTCTCTCTCTCTCTCTCTCTCTGGCAAATAAATAAATTTAAAAAAAATAATATTATCTAATGTTATTTCATGGCATGGCTCCTATCAGTTAAAATCAACTTCATCCTTCTCCTTTTCCAGGCTACAAAACTTGGAGGCATCCTGACTTCTCTTTTTGATTCGGAATCTGACCTGTTATTACAAATCTGATGTCGCTTCAAAATACAGCGGTTCTGACTGCTTTTTACCACTTCCTCAGCAACCATCCTAATCCGAGCCACAGCTTGTCCATCCTGGACTATTCCAAGAGCCTCCTAACTGGTCTTTTGTTCCTGTCCTTTCCCCCCATCTCTTTAAACAGCAGCCAGAGTTATCTTGTTAAAACCTAAAGCAAACCATGTCACCCCAATCCTGCAAACTTCCATGTCTACCCCTCTCAGTGAAAGTAAGAGCTGAAGGACTTACTGTGACTTTTTAAGAGCCTTCCTAATTTGGGTTCCCTATTACTCTTCTGACATATCAAACCTGCCAGACACAATCCAACATTTTTGATAGCTCTGGAGACAAACACCCCATCACCTCCCAACTCCATTCCCCAGATACATGATTTACTTGTGAAAAGCCTCTTTGCTCTTATCAGTAAGTACCCATTATTCTCTCATTCCCATAAAATATTGATGGGAAGCTTTTCAGTCATTTTCAGTCATTCCTTATTTTCCATGTCCACAAAGGGCAGAGACAAACCTAGAACTGATATTGTTGTATTAAGAACTGTTCTTGTGGTTTCGCACTTGTATCTGAACAAGTCTGCTCCTGATAGTCTGAGAGGTCACAATATCAGAACTCATCCAGTGAAAACTCTGGTCTAAAGATAGAACGTAAATAATTTGCTACACTCACCAGGATTAGATGATATCACTTCTCAACTAGAGGAAAGTAGGCAACTAAGCTGTGTTTTTTTTTTTTTTTTAAGATTTACTTACTTATTTTAGAGAGGGGGAGGGTCAGAGAGAGAGAGAGAGAAAGAGAGAATCTCAAGCAGACTCCACCGATGAGCACACAGTCCAATGTGGAGCTAGATCTCACCAATCTGAGATCATGACCTCAGTCAAAATCAAGAGTCAGATGTTTAACCAACAGAGGCACTAGGTGTCCCTAAACTGTGCTTCTAAATAACAATTGTCTATCTTTATTATTTATGTATTCTTATGCATTGAAACATTGTTTTGGTTTTATAAATTTCTAACCTTCCAGTACTCTACCAGAAAATCAACAGAAACTCTTCAGTGACTGTAGTTACGAAAGATACAATCAAGCTTAGTAGATATTTATGTTATCCGGAATTTGTTACAAAAATTGAAATAAGGATGATCATGAACTAACTGACATATCACCAGGGTAGTATGTGACATCTGATCTCCACCATTCTGCTTTCACAATAGAGTTGCTACTCTAAGTTGGTGTCTTAGAGAAATTACAACTCCCTGTCCAGACAACAATCTTACTGTTTTGCCTAATGATGTCTTAGGTCCCCACATCAAATTAGAACTGTGATTTAAATCCTTCTATATTCTTCAAATCAGGCAAGTCTCATGTTTTAAATTTTGCTATTAATAGGTACAGTGAAAATGCACAGTAAAGACTTATTTGGTAGACAGAACAAGAGTTACCAAGAAGATCTTTGGTGGGGGACTCTCAGATATTTCTAACTCTATTTTGCTTTGGCATGTAACTAACTAAAATCTACATAGTCTTCTATGTAACATTCTACGTATTAAAGCCGCTCTGAGGCCCATTGAACACTGTGGAAAATTTTCCCAGTAGATCAGTCCATTTGCAGAACCAGGTGTTTCTGTAATTGTGACACTGTGAAAACATTCATAGTGCTCTAAGGTCCTTTAAACTCTCTTTCCACCTGTGCTTTCTGGTTGAGTCCAGTGGCTGCTTATGCTTTTCAGGGATCTCCTTGTTTATGTAGGTGTGTTTCTTTGTTTCTGAATTTATTTTGCTACATTTTAAAGAGGAAAATTTATAGAAAAAGATTTAACAAGCTGAGGTTGGTAGTCACTCACATTTCAACCAGGTGCACTCCTAATGCGCAGGTGTAAACCAATGAACAGGTAAGGAAAGCATGATGTGAGCGGCAGTCTCTGAAGGATTAATTGTGTATGTCCATAATGAATGTATCCCAAGGTGTACTTTAAACATCTGTTATAAATTAAAGCATTTTCTTCCTTTTTTCCCTCTCTCTAGTTTCTCTGTGTCATTCATATACATACAGTAAGCATAGCTTCTATTTGGGTATCCTGGGAATCAATGCCCCTTATTCACTATTAAATATAACTTCATAGGAATTTTTATTTTAAGATAGCAAACACATTTTGACTCTTCTAAATAATTATTTTTATAATTGAAAATAGATTAAGAGTATTATATTAAGGACATATTTTAATTTCTTAATCTAGATAGTAATAAAATCATTTTACCCAGGTCCAGACCTTGAAATTTCTTTCAAATAGGATAATTTTTCAACTGCATTACTTAGTTTCCTCATTCTGGAAAATTTAGAAGATATCTATTACTAAAATTCAATTTCTAACACCTGGGAGCATGTTAGCTATTTACTTTCCAGGTCATTTATATAAAATAATGCATATAGGAATGAAAAAAAAGTATAATCTCGGAGTGAAATTTAATACAGTACTAAATCTAAGTGAAAACCTTCCTTGTCACAATTTATGTAGGTAAAAATGGAGGTTTGTGTAAACAAATTATATTTTAAGAAAAATGTTGCTTTTTTCTCATGACTTTTTGGAGATACCAACATTTACATCTACATCTACATCGATATCATTCAAAAGAAAAGGGAAATACTTCAATTATACAGACTTTCGCAAACATTCAAGTATTCATCAGCATTCATTCATTCAGCAAATATAATTGCATCCCCATTACATGCTACAGGAGATCAGACACCCAAATTTAATATTGGACACCTGATCTCATGTAACGTGTAGTAATGGAATCAGTTACTTTTCATTCAAGTATTTTGAACTTAACATGCTAGATAATAGGAGTGTCCCTGAACTACAGAAAGTATGCAGTGTCTGACCATTTAAAGGGAGAAGGCTGTGATTGTTTCCTCTTTTTTTTTTTTTTTTTTTTTTTTTAACAAGAGAAATTTATTTTCTCAAAGTTCTAGAGGCTGAAAGTCCAAGACCAAGGCCTCCAGGATGTTTCTCCTGAAATATCTCTCTCTTTGGCTTGTAGACATCCACTCCTGGGTCCTCGTGCAGCCTTTTCTCTGCACACATATACCCTTGATGTCTCTTAGAAGGAGGCCAGTACTTTTGGATTGGGGTCTCACACGTATGACCTCATATAACCTCAGTTATCTCTTTAAAGGCTTTATCTCCAAATGTAGTCACCTTGGGGGTTAGGGGACACAATTCAGTCCATAACACAGAGTGACTAGAAGGAACACAAGAATTATGTTTAGAAGGTACAAATTATACGAGCTTTGTGCAATTGGGGCAAATCATGTAACATCTCTAAACATATCTTTTTTTTCCTAAAGAATAGTGACAATAAATAGTTGATGTCAAATTACTCGTTCTCACTTGACCCATTTTTTTTCAAATTTTTTATTGCAATACTTTTTTGGCACTGAAGTAACAGAAAATGAGGATCATTTCTCAGTAAATTATAGTGAAATAAAGGACGCCATCAGAACTTTCAAGAAGAAAGCAGAAGTTGCCTGTTGGCAGTCCAGGGGCCAGAAACAGCTTGCAAGCTGGCTGTTGGCCTGCACAGTGTTTAAAAATTTTTTAAATTAGTTGCCAACTTTTAAAAGTCCATTGAACGCATATAAAAATCTGGATTTCCAACTTGGCCTCTAAGCGTGATAGTAACAGATCGGCGTGGAATCTCAAGGTTGCCACAAGGAATATGGTTTCCTCCACTGAACCACACACCCCCTGTTGCATCTGCACACTGGTAATTGCTGCCTATTATCACATTAGTGCTGCGATTTGACAGAAATACACCATTATTATACTTGGTCCCTAGGTTGCTGCTTCTTGATGGCCAAGTGAAATTATAGGTTGTTGAATTAAGAAGCAATAAAAAATAAGCCTTTGTAGTTTAGTCACAAGAAAGGACAGACTAAATCAAAGAAATGATAAAAAGCCATAAGAAGGGAAAGAATGGACATAAAAATATCCTCTCAATAATAACACGTGTAGATTCAGTGTCCCTATTTACGCTTGTGGGTACTTGGAGTCTCCATTAAAAAAACAAAAACAAAACAAAACAAACAAACAAAAAAAAACCAGCCTGACTAAACAAGTGCACTGGCCGCCAACAGACTGGACACTCCACATGGATACATTAAAAGCCTCCATGTTAGAAGTAACATTCTTCCAGAAGTTTCTTCAGCTGTTATTATGATTAAACTGTTAGCTCTGCTCTGTGGACAGCACCACTACTGAATCCCCCCTTCATTCACTTGGAAATGAAGATGAATGCCTGTGAGAAAATAAGAGCTGACTCTGAGAGACTTCACAGAAATAATCAGCTTGAGGCACGCAACCTGCATATTAGAGGCTGAATGGCTGGTTTGGGAGGAACTGAGGGGAACAGGGCTGCCCGCCTGCCCCGCACTGAGTCATAGCTTTAAACAAGGCCTTGACTCAGAGCTATCAGGCGGGAGCGGCCGTTTCCCTGGCTCCTGATAAGCCTGTCTGTTTTTATCCTGAGGTTGGGCCTGTGATTTAACATAGCAATGACAGCGACAGTTATCCCCAAAAACATCCTTCACAACTCTCTTCTAACACAAATCACTTATTCTTTGTGAAAGATGAGTGAGTCATGTAAGGAGCAGACTGCCCATTAGTGGGACATTGTTAATTTGCTTTTTAATTAGTTTAGTGGCATATAATTGTTTGAGGTCAAATAATAATTAAATTTTTGTACACTCCTTCTTTTCCCTGGTAAATTACCACTGGACCACCCTCCATGATAAAGGATCTCTAAATAACACACAGGATGCTTGCTATGTAACACAAGGAAGTGTGTGATTTTTCCCACAAAAGTCCCCTTTAAAAACAGAATTTCTTCATGAAAAGAATCATTCTATGATTATTGATTAGAAGACTCCTTTTAATAATAAAATTCATCCAATAAAATTGTAATAAACTTTATTCTGGTAATTCAGCGAGTTTATCTGAAGAAAACATAAAATGCATCAATTTTTATTTTTGCTATAAATAACAAACATTAATTAGACTTATTAACATTCAAATGAGCTTTCCTTTAGAGAACTCTACCAAGAAAATGTCTAAGTATTATGTGAAAGTCAAGTTGGTTTCTCCAATGACCACAAAGTAAAGAAATAGTCTAAATTATCCTCAGCAGCTTTTTTTTTTCCAGAAGCAAGCACTAGATGATTATTTAAGATGAGTCAGTTGGAAATCTTACAAAAATCTGCTCAAAAATTAGAACCTAGAACTTTATTTTCTTCTTTTGTCTTAGGGATTGAAGAAAACTTATTCATGATAATATTAAATATTTTGAATTATATTTTAAAAAACATAATTAAAAAATCAAATTTATGAAAAGCAAGATTACTATCATATTCATAAGCAGTGAAGATGGAGAAAGGCTATCTTTGAATTTAAAACATTATTAACAAAAAAAAGTGTTCTCAGTTTTTCACCCATAAAATCATATTCTTGAAAGTGAAAGCTATGTCTCCATCATGTTGCACTACATTGATAGCTCTGAGCTGACTGAGTATATAAATTTTGGTGTATACCATAACTTCTCTAGAAAGAAAATACCACACCCCAAAAATGTATGTTGATCATATTAACATTTGTAGAATAATTTCAACAGGCACTTTACTAATGTTTACCCTTACTTAGCTAAAGCTTTATAACTTCTGCCAGATAGTAGAAAAGAACGGTCTCAGGAGGAAACTTTACAAAAGAGGACAAAATGCAACTCTATCTAGTCATTAAAATAAGTCTTACAAGGATCTCTGGGTGGCTCAGTCGGTTAAGTGTCTGTTTTCGGCTCAGGTCATGATCCCAGGGTCCTGGGATCCAGCCCGCATCTGGCTCCCTGCTCAGCAGGAAGCCTGGTTCTCCCTCTGTCTGCCTCTCCACTTGCTTGTACTTTCTCTCTCTGTGTCTGACAAATAAATAAATAAATAAAATCTTTAAAATAAAATAAAACAAGTCTTCCAAGGACTTTCACCAACAAAGCATTTTGTGAGATTTTTTTCAGTAAGGTAGACTCCTTTGCACAGGATTAGCACGGATTAATGAGACTTCTCAATAAGCACACATACACACTAAAAACCACATGCACACTGAAAATCATAGAACAGAGAAAATAGATCTTGTTCAGAAACTACCATAATAGGGAGAAGAGCTCGGGATGGAACTGGCCTAATTCTGAAAATGACAAGAGTAAGCAGGGATTTAGAAAGCCAGGGAGCAACTTGGAATGGGAGCTCAAGTTCATGGGTGGAACATTATTAAGAGGAGACACCAAAGGTAGGAGGGAATTTTCACTGGACTGACCTAACAGGATTCATGCTGCCAGCAGGGTCAAGGTGATCAGATACCACCTAAGAGATCGTCGGGAGAAGGAATTTGGCAGAGATCAAGGGCGATCAAATATCACAAGTGGGACATTTTCCCCAAGCTGACTTGGCAAGACTGGTGCTAAAACTTGGCTCTGCAGACTCACAGGGATGGGGTCAAGACAGAGGTCTAGTTGAAAAGAAGACTCAGAAGAACCTGAATAAAGTTTGGTCAAGGAGAGAGCCTTTGTTAACACACACACACACACACACACACAAACACACACACACTTAGATTTCCACATAATTGTCTACCTGTAGAATTTGCCCATTTACATGGGGGTTGGCAAAATGCAAAATAACCCTACTGGCCATGTTCAAATTGAGGCCAATTGGAGCCATCATGAATATTAACTTTGACAAAAGAAACTAGCCCCTAACCAAATAGAGGCTAATTTTGCTCTCTTGCCCTCTCGCCATGTAATCAGAAAAAATTCTCAAAGCTTAACAGAGTTCTTCTTATTCTGTTCATCATAAATCAGAGATGAGTGTAACATTGATAATTGCCATTTTGAATGATATTCAATGACAATAAACTAACTTTCATTTTGAGGTAAACCCGGTTTCCTTATTTGCCCAAAAGAAAATTATAATTCTGGGTATAAGGCCTGAAGGGTAGCAAAATGTGCCACTCCAAGATATGGGGGTTATTTTGAGTTAAAGGCCATCAAGTAACAGTAGACATGGGAAAAATTCCTCTTAAAAAAAGGCATAAGTTTTCCTTTTGTAAAGGAAATTTATATTTATAAAGGTGTCTCCCTCTGCGGTACCAGGAAGAAGAGGACTATCTTTACCTTCATAAAGATATCTTTGGCCTTGTTGGATCTTTTCTCATGGTCTAATCTGATTATCAGTAAGAAACCTTTCAAACTTCTGCCTCAAAGGTCTTGGCCTGATTTCTCTTGACTTGGGAGTGGATGAGAGGAAAAAGCTGGCATTCTTAGTTCAAAATTCCCCCCTCTCACCTTGCTCCCTACTTCGAATATGGTGTTCTTACCTTCAGCAATGTCTCCTGCTCTTCTAACTCAAATCCTCCAGTTTACCCTCACCAGAAAGTAAATGCCCAGGCTTCTGTTAGGTCATGAAGTGTGTGTGTGTGTGTGTGTGTGTGTGTGTGTGTGTGTGTGTGTGTGTGT